>NC_054711.1:8299743-8305785 GCF_016097555.1 Gigantopelta aegis
GGTGGTGGTGGTAGTGATGATGATGGTGGTGATGGTGATGATGATGGTGATGATGGTGGTGATGATGGTGATGGTGGTGGTGATGGTGATGATGATGGTGATGATGGTGGTGGTGATGGTGGTGGTTGTGATGAGGCCGAATTTTTTTTTTTTTGTTTCCTATTACATGCTGGAAAAATATAGGGTAGGTAGGTAGGTATTTTGGAAAATAATTTTATTTATGGATATTAAATAAAGGTGTTGACTACCGGTATCCAAAATAACCTCTGCATGTATAGAAATGCATTATGCAAACCAACAATATCATTCATCATGGTGTTTTCCCTAAAAATTAAGTAAGGCATGGTAAGTGACGTTTTGGGGGCATATTTTATGTGCAGTTTTAAATATAAGGGTGGTTTTTTTCATTATACAATTTTCAAAAGGACAAAAACCTTATGGCCATTTTATTTTCTGTATCTATTTCATAACTTAATTTAAAAAAGGAAATATGCAAGACATTTTGATTTTGAGGGCAACATGGTGTTAACCTATCTGTGGGAGAGTACATACAAAAGACCCCTTGCTGTTTAATAATAGGCAGACGGTTTACTCTCATACTAACACTTAACTTCTGTACTGGTCCAGGACAGACTTGGTTGAACCTTAATTGGATAGAAACCAGTAAATAAGTTATAACAATTTCTTTTAATGAAAACTGAAAGAAGGGTTCTATATATATCTGTCCAACAATAACATTAAAAAAAATGTTATGAATATTATCTTTCCTAGTGTATCTAAGAAATGGTAGACTTACCAATTTTATAATTTGCAATGTTAGTTTTATTCTGTATGCACCCAGTATTAAAGTACACACTTGGTTTGAAGCAATCAATTGGTCCAATGAATAGAAATGCAGTAGGGCCTACAAATGCTCAGGATGCTCAAACGAATGTTGAAAAGTAATGTTTGTTTTATTTAACGACGCCACAAGAGCACATTGATTTTTATCTTTAATATCATCGGCTATTGGACGTCAAACACATGGTCATTCTGACACTGTTTATAGCGGAAACCCACGAAATTACCAGTAACCACTTACAAAAAATAACGAAACGCATCGAGATCTTGCTGACATATTTAATCATTTGATTTGGCAGTAAACTCCATCAGTATCGGTAAACATTCCCTCCCCTAGTTTATCAGAAGGTCACTAAATTTCTACAAGACCAGTTTGTCGCTGGAGTAAATCATTAAATATAGTTATTATTATTATTATTATTATTATTATTATTATTATTATTATTAATCGGAACACCTCGCTACGCTAGATGTAGAATAAATCGGAAAAGATCGCATATATTCGTGAAAACAATTTTCCGACTCTTCGCCCGATATCTCACGAAAGTTACCGAACTTCAATTTGAAGGGAAGTAACTCCATCAATCAATTGTTAGAAGAAAACATTTCGTGGCTAATGGGTCGCCAATAAAACTAAATTTGCGACAGTAAAACCACCGATATACGTCCGCAAATCGGAAAACACAGTAGGGTTATCCTCTAAATGACACCAAATTAGTGCTTGTCATAGTTTTGGAATGTTTTCGTAGAAATCGTTGTTATATTAATAAAAACATTTTTGGATATACAAAAAAAGTTTTAGGGTCGGTAGGTTCAAATTAGGATCGGTCGGGTAACCGGAAACAAACAATATTTTATGATACGCCTGATGGTGGTGGTGGTGATAATGGTGGCGATGATAGTGGTGATGATGATGATGGTGGTGGTAATGATGGTGGTGATGGTGGTGGTGTTAATGGTGGTGGTGGTGGTGATGATGGCGGTGATGGTGGTAGTGGTGGTGATGGTCGTGGTGGTGGTGGTGGTGATGATGATGGTGGTGGTGGTGATGATGGTGGTGGTCGTGGTGGTGATGGTGGTGGTAATGATGGTGATGATGGTGATGATGGTGGTGGTGGTCATGATGGTGGTGGTGATGGTAGTGGTGGTGGTGATGATGATGGTGGTGGTGATGGTGGTGGTGATGATGGTGGTGGTAATGATGTTGGTGGTAATGATGGTGATGATGCATTTCTCACAAAGAGAGATATATGCGAACACAGTGAGGGGAGAGAGAGAGAGAGAGAGAGAGAGAGAGAGAGAGAGAGGAGAGAGAGAGAGAGAGAGAGAGAGAGAGAGAGAGGAGAGATGATGGTGGTGGTAATGATGGTGATGATGGCGGTGGTGGTAATGGTGGTGGTGATGATGGTGGTGGTGGTGGTGGTAATGGTGGTGGTGGTGGTGGTGATGACTGTGGTGGTAATGATGATGGTGGTTGTGATGATTGTGGTGGTGATGATGGTGGTGTGAGGTGGTTGTGGTTGGTTGTGTGATGATGAGGGTGGTGGTGATGTATGGGTGGCTATGATGATAGTGATGATGATGATGATGGTGGATGATGGTGGTGGTGGTGATGGTGGTGGTGGTGGTGGTGATGATGATGATGGTGGTGGTGATGGTGGTGGTGGTGATGATGGTGGTGGTGGTAATGATGTTGGTGGTAATGATGGTGAAGATGATGGTGCTGGTGATGATGGTGATGATGATGGTGGTGATGATGGTGGTGGTAATGATGGTGATGATGATGGTTTGTGAGAGATGGGTGGTGGTAATGAGGGTGATGATGGATGTTCTCACAAAGAGAGAATATATGCCGAACAGCAGTGGAAGAGAGAGGAGAGAGAGAGAGAGTTTCGTAGAGAGAGAGAGAGAGAGAGATAGAGAGGAGAGAGAGAGATGATTGGGGGTGGTGGGGGGTACTTATGGCGTGGGCGTGATGTGGTATGATGGTTTGGTGATTATGGTGGTTGGTGATGAGAGTGGTTGGTGGTGATGGTGGTGGTGGTGGTGAGAGTGATGGTGTGAGTTTTTTTGAGAGTAGGTGGTTGGGCGATAGTGATGATGCTTGTGATGGTGTATGAGTGGTGGTGGGTTGTGAGGTGGTGGTGCTGGTTGTGATGGTTGGGTGGTGGTGGTGGTGATGATGGAGATGGTGGTAAGTAGAAATGGGGGTGATGGTGTTGTTGTGTCATGAGGGTGGTGGGGATGTGATCTAATGATGTGGTGTTAGGGGTGGTTGTGGGTGGGGAATGATGAGTGGTGGTGGTGATGGTGGTGGTGATTGATGGTGGTGGTGGTAATGTTGTTGTGTGGGAATGGAATGGTGAAGGTGATGATGGTGATGAATGAGGGTGGGATGAGCGAGGTGGTGGTAATGAGTGGTGATGATGGATTTCTCACAAAGAGAGATATATGCGAACACATGTGGGGGAGGGATAGAGAGAGGAGAGAGAGCTAGAGAGAGTAGAGAGAGAGAGAGAGAGAGAGAGAGAGAGAGAGGAGATAAGAGAGAGAGAGAGACTTAACAGACTTAGATGATGGAGAGCGGGAGAGAGAGATATAGAGAGATAGAAATAGAGAGAGATATAGAGATCTAGAGAGCTAGAGAGAGACAGAGAGATCTCTAGATAGAGAGAGAGAGCAGACAGACATGACCGACAGACGACAGAGAGCACGATAGACAGACTACAGACATGACAGACAGACACTGATAGAGAGGTGAGGGGATGGAGTGAGTGATTGATTGAGAGGGAGAGAGGGAGAAGATTTAGAGAGAGATAGAGAGAGGAGAGAGAGAGAGAGAGAGAGAGAGAGAGAAGAGAGAGAGAGACAGAGGAAACCTTTCTCAGAGAGTAGAGGAGGGGACCCCTGAGGGAGGGAGGGAGGGAAAACTGCGATCTTAAATCCTTAGGTTCATGGTTTTTTTTCATTCGAGCCAATTCAAAACCGCCTTTCTTGTGTCCTGTTTTGGTGGTCACAACTATTTTTTAAAATCGTGCGTGTGTAAGTGATAGTCTCCTTAGTCGTCTACTGTTTTATACAGTAAAAAAGTCCTGAAAAAAATCACAAGCTAAAGAATGAAAATTACTATATTATTAAACCATATTGGAAAGGAAAATAAACAGAAAATTTACAATGTAAGAAAAATTTAAAACAAGTAAGAAAGAAGAAATAACTGCATCTTATGTTTTGTCCATCATTCATATTCTCTCTTTTTTTGGGGTCTTATGTTTGTGCTGTTATATCCCAGTAAGTTTCAAGCCACGCTGTTCCTGGTACACACCACTTTAAAGCTTATTTGAGCTGTCAAGTGGGTTGGTTGTTTTTTAATAGTTTAGTCATTTAGTGAGAGAGAAGACGGTGTAGTAGCCTGTTACACCTTAACCCCTTGAGTCCCTTAAAAAGAACTCGCTCTGGGTTGACGGAGCGAGAACCATGTACCTACCAGCCTGCGTTCCGATGGCTGCTTAACCACTGTGGTATTGGCTCCCACCCAGAGCGTATGCACCAAATAACTGTAAAGACGAAAGGTGGTGATTGGTCCAATATTTTTAAATGGGTAAGACCCACTACACCCTCAGGGGGCCTACTTCACTCCTCTCTCGCTACCTTCCGATATCGCGTACATTCCAACGCTTACTAACCCACTGGATCCTGTTGTCAAACAGTCCAACTAGACCGAGGTGTATGTGCCCAGGACAGCGTTGTTTTTCCGATTAAAACCTTAATTGGATATAAGCAAGAAAATAAGTTGGAAATAAAATGCTTCACATATCAAAAAGTCATGATACTGAAAAAGTTTTGACCAAAACCAGTGGCTATTTGATCCAAATGATAGGGAGCAATCAAATACATAACGTATCCTTCTTTTGCTGTTATAGCTTTTATTGGAATACTTTTTTTTCCCGAGACTCAGTACTTTTCGCAGTACAGAGGCAAGATAATCGAGATTAATTGAATAGTCAATTATCGAACCTCTGGGAGGCCACTTAAAGGTAGATCTGGTTGTTTTTCCAGGCGTCGCCAGACATAACGATTCTTTTCTCTTCACACTTGGCGAAATCGACACCAAAATCAACACACAAACACGACACTGGGACAAAAACGAAAATTACATTTATGTATCGTCATGTCTTTCTTATGGTCCGGCGTTTTGACTCGTCGCTTTCAATTAATCACCAGCAGATGAAATGCTAATTGACCTGTGAGTATATTTGCCGCGATTTATTGCCCCGTCGGGCCTCCATAGTAATTTGTTGATTAATTCTGCCGATTCGGCCAGAAACTTTCTCCTGTAGCCTAGTACTAGCCTGAACGGCTTTCGGCCCCTTTATGGTCCTTATGCGGTTCGGCTTGATTGCGGAAGTCGTTACGTTGCTGTGGGATTATGGGTAATTCAGTTTCTTAGGGTAACCGGAATTCAATAAATGTATCTTCTCGCCAGTTTATCGCTTCCAGACTATTAAGTCACAATGAGCGATCGCTTAATTTTCTAGTGTTTTGATTGGTTGCCGATTTTTATTATCCCTAACAGAATTCCCATGTCAGGTTTACGGTAAATGAATGTAGACCGGAAGAGAAATGAAAGGCGTATGAAAGTTTAACGAGACCACAGAATGTTTTTAAACTACTAAGAAGCTATCTTGGTGTCAAATATAGTTATTTTCGACACCTGGTCGATAGAAAGAGATTTTAAAAAAGGAAACCCGTTGCCGGGTCTGCATAGATTTTTTTGCCTAACCAATAAAGAAACAGTTAAAAATAATTAGGCGTATGGTATTATACTTTTCTACAGACTTGAAGTACATATCGCCTTTTGTATATCTAGTCGTGGGGCATTGGTTGGAACGGGAGGAAAATAAATTATTGTTAAAAGTTCGTTTTGTTTAACTGCACCACTAGAGCACATTGATTCATTAATCATCGGCTACTGGATGTCAAACATTTGGTAATTTTGACATATTATAATCTTAGAGAGGAAACCCGCTACATTTTTTTCCATTTGTATCAAAGGATCTTTTATATGCACCATCCCACAGACAGGATAGCACATACCACAGTAGTACCAAGGCCTGTATAGAGTCATGACCTACTTTCCGTGACCGTGACCTTGATGACGTCACGGCCTTGTCACGTGACCTCGGCCTACTGGCCCACCTACTT
>NC_054711.1:8305985-8345742 GCF_016097555.1 Gigantopelta aegis
TGTGGGTGAGACTTTAATCAAATATCTGTTTGTCTGTCTGTCTGTCTGTCTGTCTATAACAGTAACAAGTTATTTTCTGTAATAAAGAATAGAAAATCGCGAAGGTTTTTCGGATTCCACTAACTTAGGCCTTGTTAGCGTGTAAAGATATACATCAGTGTTAAAAATAAAAACCAGGAACGTTTTCGTAGCGATATTTTCGCAGTTCTTGAAGTTGACATATATACCAAAACACAAGTACTACTACAATGCAAGTTTGAACTCTCAATCTACTTTCAGTGACGCAATATATACGCATTTTATTTCATATAGAAAATAAATAATGCAGCAGTTAGATCCAGTGTCTGAATTCACTTTAAAAATAATGGATTTGTTTTTTAGTTAATCACATTTATCAAATTGCTAAAAAAAAAAAAAAATGCTTAGTATATTTTATAAATGCAAAATAAAAGTTTGTTTCTGCAGATTTAATAAACTGTCACGTTTTCAGCATCTCCATTTTACTATATCAATTCTGGAATTTATTTGCATACCAAAAACGTTAACATTATCAAAAATAACTCTCCCTTTTTAGATATCATTTCTGGAATTTGCACGCAATTCCCCCCCCCCCCCAAAAAAAAAACCCACACAACAAAAAAAACAAAAACAACAACAACAAAAAAACAAAACAAAATAACAACAAAAACCACAAACACAAACACAAACACAAACAAAACAACAACAACAAACAAACAAACAAAACAAAAAACCCCACAAACAAACAAAAAACAAACTATGGTAAATGCAAAAATAATGTGATGATAACCATCAATATAAAAATGGAATAGTGAATGTAAAACAGTGTAAAGAACTGTGCAAAAAAATACAATATCACAGATAGATAAATTCAGAATAAAAGTCCGTATCACGTGAATACTGTAATAAACGTTCTGGGTGGAATCGAAAGGATTCCATCACAGTTCGTTGTCCAAATAGATCTTTTCTAGTTTCCTTGAGATATTTACACTCCACCAAAATGCGGCGCACCGTCAGAGTACCCTGACAGTGCACACACTGAGGTGGAGGATCTTTCTTCAAGATAAATGAATGGGTCAAGTAGGTCTGACCAATGCGAGCACGACACAAGACTATTTCATCCTTTTTGCACTGCCTATAGGAGGACTGCCAACTCTCCTAGGACTAGCTAACTAGAAGAAAGAAAATTAATAAATACAAAATAGTACGAGAAAACAAATAGCGATTTTGACCTACAACAACCAATGATTAACTGCAGTCACGGGTGTCATTAAAACACATTGTAACCTTGTTTACGGCACGTGCTCGTCATGCGTGACGTAAATATCCTATCACGGGGAGATTAACAGAGTCTTTCGCCTGAATTACTCCCCTTTAAAGTTTAATGTCGCCATTGTTGTGCGTGAAAATAAGTCACAGCCATTGTTGTGAATGAAAGTAACACACAGCCGCACCAAATGCGATAGGAAAAGTCATAAATCCGTGTTTGCGATTCATTCCACGTATTATATTGGAAACAAATGAAAGTCGTGTTTAATTTATACGTTACGATATGTATAATTCATCTCAATCACACTGCAGTTGTTTGATAATAAATTAAATTGGGGTTTTTTTGCACATACATGTAGTTATATTACCGTAAAGCGGCTAAGGTTGGCCAACACACACAAACCGTGGGTGGAAAATTACACGGGTCTATGTGCACAAAACCTCATTTTGAGAAATCGCCACTTGAAGTTTGGAATTGTTTTAATATAACAACTGTGTTTTAATTTACCATATTCTAGGACTGTTTACTATGTAGATAATTTAATTTTCTATCAAATAGGATGGATAACTCATTTTTGGAAAAATTGCAGATAGAACTTTGTCATTCTCAGGCCACGAAACGTCTGTATAAAACACAATCTGCTAGAAATATAAGACAATATAAGCCCAGGACAGGCGTGCGCTACAACAACTTGTTCTGAATATGCACGTAAAGCCCTATGACCTGACTTGACCTAATATAAGATATAAATACGTACGGTTCACTAGTTCATACCGGTTTATTAAATAATATCACTTCTACTGTTCAAGATATATTTTGGGCGGGGCCAGATTTAGCTCAGTCGGTTGAGCGCTCGCTTAAGGTGCTTGCGCCGCAGGATCGAACCACCTCGGTAAGTTCATTCACCTGAATGGGGATTTTTTCCCCCTTTACAACTGGACAAGGGCCGTGGTATGTGCTTTCCTGTCTGTGCGAAAATGCACATAAAAGATCTCTTGATGCATTAGGGAAAACGTAGCGGTTTTCCTCTGATGACTACGAGTCAGAATTACCAAATGTTTGACGTCCAATAACCGATGATTAATTAATCAATGTGCTCTAGTGGTGTCGTTAAAGAAACAAAACAAAAGTTATTTTGGGCAAATTTGATTGTTTGCTCACCATTCATGATTGTTACATACAATTAGAAAAACAATTTTGGATCTTCATTTTCAAACCAGCCTTGGTGGCGTCGTGTTTAGGCCATCGGTCTACAGACTGGTAGGTACTGGGTTCGGATCCTAGTCGAGGCATGGAATTTGTAATCCAGATATCGACTCCAAACCCTGAGTGAGTGCTCCGCAAGGCTCAATGGGTAGGTGTACTTGCACCGACCAGTGATCCATAACTGGTTCAACAAAGGCCATGGTTTGTGCTATCCTGCCTGTGGGAAGCGCAAATAAAAGATCCCTTGCTGCTAATCGGAAAGAGTAGCCCATGTAGTGGTGACAGCGGGTTTCCTCTCAAAATGTGTGTGGTCCTTAACCATATGTCTGACGCCATATAACCGTAACTAAAATGTGTTCAGTTATCAAAAAAGGGCTCTAATAGTCAAAAGTATGCCTTAGTGTTTAGAAACTAGGGTATGTCCCTTTAATAAATCAACGATTATTACAGTGAACTTGAAATATGTATGAAATAGTTTTCATTTTCCATTACCGTGATTTCAGTGGTAAAAGCGTTCGCTTGATACGCGGTCGGCGTGGGATCGATCCACATCGGTGGGCCCATTGAGCTATTTTTTCGTTTCACCAGTGCCCCACATTTAGTATATCAAATACCGTGGTGTGTGCTATCCTGTCTGTGGGATGATGCATATAAAATATCCGTTTCTACTAGTGGGAAAATGTCTCTCAAACTACATGCCAGGATTACCAAATGTTTGACATCCAATAGCCGATGATTAATGAATCAATGTGCTCTAGTGGTGTCGTTGAACAAAACCAACTTTACTTTTCAGTAAATATTAAAATAATGGTGTTTTTTATTCATAGATGAAGCTCACTCTGGTGGTATTTGGAATCTTGGTATCGTCTGCTTTCTCGTTTAAAATTACCGCACATGGAGGAGGTAACTATATTTGAACATACACGTGTAACTTTTTATTGAGCGAGTGGGTGGGTGAGTGTTTAAGTGAGTAAGTGAGTGAGTGAGTGAGTGAGCGAGCGAGCGAGGAAACGAGCGAACTAGTATGTGAGTCATTGAGAGAAGGTGAGTTGGTGAGTGATTGGGTGAGTGAGTGAGTGAGTGAGTGAGTGAGTGAGTGGGTGAGTAAGTGGGTGAGTGATTGGGTGAGTGAGTGAGTGGGTGGCTGGTTGGGTTGCTGGTTGGGTGAGTGAGTGGGTGAGTGAGCGAATGAGTGAGTGAGCTAGTGAGTAAGAGTGAGCGAGTGAGTTGGTGAGTGCCAGTTACAGAGATAGGATAAGATAAGATAAAATAACATACGATTATATACGATTAGATACGATTAGATTGGATGGATGGATGGACAGACTGACAGACGGACGGACGGACGGACGGACGGACAGACAGAGACAGACAGACATAGAGAGAGAGCAGAGAGGAGGAGGAAAGAACTCATAAACACCGCATATTTACATCGTGTTAAAAATTGACGCTATACTCCTCTAAATTAATAGCATGAAGGAGTCTGCTACATGCACCCATACATAATTCATCACATACAAAATGACTTTTACCATAGCAGGAGTTGAGAAAGAGTGCTCATCTCCTTATATAGCTAGACAATAGTTTATGTCTTTTCTTTTTATCTTCTAGGAGATGGTCATTCAGGAATTTCCAAAAACATCGATGTTGCAGAATTAATATCACTGATTGCTGATGACGGTGATAGCGATGACCTAGGAATGGGAGGCGGTGATGGACTAGGACTAGGAATGGGGGATGGTGATAGTGGATTAGGAATAGGAGGTGATGGTGGACTAGGAATGGGAGTCGCTGGTGAACTTGGTCTTGGAGGCGGTGATGATGGTCTGGGAATGGGAATTGGAGGCGGTGATGATGGTCTAGGAATGGGAGGCGGAGGCGGTTTTGATCTTGGACTTGGACTTGAAGGCGAGATTGCTGTGGGAGGCGATGATGGCGGCAATCACGTGAAAGACTTGTCAGTCGTGTTGAAGATGCTCGCTGAAGAACTCAAAACCGACAGCAATGAAGATGCTGATGTCATAAGCAAAGCCGCTGACGTCATCGACAAAATTACCAAGGAAGAGAAACAGAAGGAAGAAGAGGAGGCAAAGAAAGTAGAAACTAAGCTACAGGAGGAAGAAACGAAAGTAGAAGCGGCATTAGAGGAAGAAGGAAAAAAAGAGGAAGCCAATTTAGAGGCTGAAGCAAACAAGGTTTAGGTGGAACGAAACATAAAACAAGGTTTGTTGTGACTTTTCAATCAACATTGTACAATCATTTTCACAATCAAAAGTTGTTGATCTGTCTATGACGAACAAATAAAAATTGATTAGACCTAATATTTATTTTAAAATTATTATGCTCAAAACCATATATCAGTTCAAGGGTCTATGGGAACATAATTTGTTACTAACTAATCAAAAACATAAAATAAAATAATAAAATCGCTTCTTCATGTGCTGTTAGTATTACACTGAAAAGTAACTATGACTAAGAAAAACTCATGAGGGTATTTTCAATGTAAGATATCTAAGCAATTAAGGTTAAAGTTTGTTTTGTTTAACGACACCACTAGAGCACATTGATTGATTAATCATCGGCTCTAAGCCATTAAAGACACTGACAAATTATTTTGGAAATGACATTTTTTTCGGTTATACAGGTATTATATTATATATAGATAGATAGATAGATAGATACACATACAGATACAGATACAGATACAGATACATATACACATACACATACACATACACATACACACACACACACATATATATATATATATATATATATATATATATACTACTCAAAAGAATTTAAGGGTCAGACGATATTTTCGACATTATTTTATGAATGTCAATTATATTAGCTAGACCATAATGTCACGCATGGTATTGTTCCATTTTGACGAAAGTGGGTCTAAGCAACCCTAAAATGAATTAAAATCCACTGTCATTGACACTGTCGACTAATTCTAATGGCGAAAACATGCTTACATTTGCACGTAAATTAGGGCGAAAGCGAAAGGTCTGCTAAGTGCCCATAACTTGCTTTTTCACAAAGCGCTTCATTTGCACGCTTTGCATGTGTATTCCATGTTCCCAATGCTGAATTCCCGTATGATTGGAGCTTGCGTTCGTGTACGGTGCACACTCCAAATTCAACAACGGTACGACGTCAACTGACTATCGAAGATCGAGGAAGGGCTATTGCTTGGCTTCAGGATGGCAATACGCAAAGAAATGTTGCTCTGAGACTTGGTGTCAGTCAGAGTGTCGTTGGCCGACTGTGCCAACGGTACCAAGCAACGAATTCTGTTCGAAATCGTCCACGTTCGGGAAGACTCCGAAGCACTACAAATAGAGAGGACCGCTACATCACCAATATGGCTCTACGTCAACGCACAACCATTGCACGCCAATTACGTGACAATCTGCGGACTGCGACTGGAATTCGAGTGTCTGATCAAACCATACGCAATCGTCTGAGAGCCAATAATCTACGCTGCCGTCGCCAGGCTGTTCGACAACCACTCCTACGACGTCACAGAACGGCCAGACATCACTGGTGCACGCTTCATCTGCGGTGGCAACGTGTTCAGTGGGGTCGAGTGATGTTCACTGATGAGTCCAGGTTTAGTCTCCAGTTCAACGACGGTCGGGTTCGTGTCTACAGACGTCCTGGGGAGCGCTTCGCTGACGTTAACGTTAGACAACGTCACCGTTTCGGTGGTGGCAGCGTCATGGTGTGGGCCGGCATCTCTATCCACCACAGGACCCCCCTCTATGTAGTGGATGGCAATCTGAATGGAATCCGCTATCTGAATGAGATTATCCGGCCGTTGGTTCTCCCAGGCCTTCAGCAGTTTTGCGGCGGGGCAGTTCTGCAGGATGACAATGCCAGACCCCACCGCGCCAGGGTGGTAACGGACTTTCTCAGACAACAAGATATCGCCAGGATGGATTGGCCAGCATATTCGCCTGACTTGGCCCCAATAGAGCACGCCTGGGACGAATTAGGCAGGAGAATTCGGGATAACCATGCCCCTCCGGCCAACCTTCATGATCTGGGTCAACTTCTTATGGCAGAGTGGCAGGCCATTCCCCAATAGTTCTTCAGACGTCTGATCAACAGCATGAGGCAACGATGTGTCGAGTGTATTCGCGCCAGGGGTGGATTCACACACTATTAAACGAATGTTCTAATGTGTAAAATCCATGTTTGACAACCTTCAACTTTGACAGCATGTCATGTGACTTTCTTGTATACAGTGACGTTTATTTGTGTTTTTTTGTAAATGTGGAACAATAAATTAAATTTTTGGTGTAGTTTACATCATCAATCTAATACACTCTGAAACTTATTTGGTTATAAATTTTTTACCCTTAAATTCTTTTGAGTAGTATATATGTATGTATGTATGTATGTATATATATATATATATATATATATATATGTATATATATATATATATGTGTGTGTGTGTGTGTGTGTGTGTGTGTGTGTGTGTGTACATAAATACATACATACATACATACATACATACAGAGTGAAACCTCTCAAGACCGGACCCTCTGTAAACCGGAATTCCCTGAAAACCGGATTTTTACAGAGTCCGTTTTTAAAAACCAAACCACTCTAAATCGGATCCCTTTTAAAACCGGACATTTGTCTTGGTCTCAAGAGGGTCCGGTTTAAATATATATAATAAGCATGAGTGAATTTGTGATTTAGACACAAAAGGTACAAAAACAACTTTGACTGTCCGTTAAAACAATGTCTAAACAGCAATACAGGGTTTTTTTTAAAAGTGTGTAGTGAGACCAAGGCGTGATTTCCAATGTAATTATCATTAAGTAAGGGAAGATGATATATGTCGAACTACGTAGCAATGTGAGATATTATTTCTATCTATATCGGTCTGAAAAACTACACACTAGACAATGCTGCACCCTAGACAATTGTGTTGTCTCTGTGTATTGTATTATTTAATTAATTCTTGTATTATTATTTTTTTTATTGTCACTGACTTCTATTAGATTTTTAATGTGATCTTTTTTTTTACACCATCAGAAACAAGAGCCCACATTGCCGGAATTTGAGAATGAATGAATGAATGAATGTTTAACGACACCCCAGCACGAAAAATACATCGGCTATTGGGTGTCAAACTATGGTAATGCAAATAAATAAAGTGATGATCAACATCAATATAAAAATTCAAGACAAACAAAAACAGTGTAAAGAACTGTGCAAAAATACAAATATCACAGAATTTTACAGATACTGAATTTTACTCAAAACTTCAATTTTGTGCTGTATTGGCCATTCTCAAAGAGAATGTTACACCCCTGCACCACGGTGAGGTTACAGCACACGCAGGGGGAATTTGAGAATGAAGACAAAAAACATTGATGTGTTGCGATTGTGAAATAAAGATGTTTCTGATATTGTTAGTTTGTGTGGCTTTTTAGTATATACAATACATACAGTATATATCCATAGTCTGAAGACATAAAGCATCTCAGATTGAAATGGTGTCTGAAAGAAAGACTATTTTTTTTATTATTTATAAACTCATTTTACGCGCCTTTTTATAGTTGTATGGTGTCGGATATATAGTTAAGGACCACGGAGATAATTAGAGAGGAAACCCGCTTCCGCCATTTTATGGATTACTATTTTTCTATTAAGTGCTGGGGGCGGGACGTGGCCTTAGTGGTAAAGCGCTCGCCTGATGCCCCGTCGATCTAGGGTCGATCTCCGTCGGTGGCCCATTTCTCGTTCCAGCCAGTTCACTACGACTGCTATTATCAAAGACTGTGGTATGTGAATCCTGTCAGCGGGATGGTGCATATAAACGATCCCTTGTTACTAATGGAAAATGTATAGCGTTTCCTCTCTATAAGACCATATGTCAAAATTATCAAATGTTTGACATCCAATAGCCGATGATTAATAAATCAATGTGCTCTAGTGCAGTCGTTAAACAAAACAAAAAAATATTAGCTGGTGGTTGGAACGGGAGAAAACTCAGTGGGTTCGCCGTTGAGGTTCGATCTTGAGAGAGAGAGAGAGAGAGAGAGAGAGAGAGAGAGAGAGAGAGAGAGGGGAGGAAAAGAAAGTAATATTTGTATGAAGACACTTCACTTCAACATTCAACAACAGTTTAATAAATGACTTAGGTTTCAAATAAATTATAATTTTCACACTTGATATAAAGAGTGAAGAAAAGAAAAGAACTATTTGTATAAGACACTTCAACAACTGTTTAATAAATGACTGTGAGGTGTCAAACAAAATGTCATACGAAATGCGTGTTTGTATAACAGCACCTCATATAATGTCACATATACTCACGGAACAAGTTCCTGCGCTTGTTTACATAGACGTGGAAACTCAAACACATACACAAATAGACACACACACACACACGCGCGCGACACACAAACACACACACACACACACACACACACACACACAGACAAACACACACACGAATACACGCACACACGCACACACACACAGAGAGAGAGAGAGAGAGAGAGAGAGAGACATACACACACACACTGTCTGTTCTCTCTTTCTCTCTCTCTCTCTCTCTCTCTCTCTCTCTCTCTCTCTCTCTCTCTCTCTCTCTCTGTCTTTCCAACACACACACACACACACACACACACACACACATAAACGCACACATACACAATAATTAAAATATGACTGGCCCCTCAAGTTGTTAGGGTCACTCTCTGAACTGAACTGAACTGAACTGAACATTTATTTCTCTCAGGCCGTAATCCACGGCATATGAGGAACAATATATAATACAACAATTCACACTTTTTAACAAGATGACAGAGTAAAACTATTCACATAAGTATATCTACATAAAACGAACATGGGAATATAATTATAAATAATTGGTTTGGGTTTGCATACACAATAATAATACAATAAAGCTATGAGCCGGAGGGCTTGAAAGTATTCATAATATGTTTACAAAATATTGCAAGTTTTTCGGAGGACACCAGTTTTTTTTACAATTAAATAATTCGTGAAATTTATATGTGTTTGGTTTGGATCGATAATATTTCGGTATATATTGAAGTCTGAATTGGTTGAAATATGGGCATGTAAAAATATAATGGAATTCATCTCCGATGTCGTTAGTGTTGCATAAAAAACACAATCTATCATGTAATGGTTTACGTATCCATCTACCTGTCTCTATTGGAAGATTGTGGTTTGATACTCTAAAACGTAACAATGGGCACCAATGTTTTTTTTTCTAATAAATTTAAATAATTTTCGAATGCTATACTGCTTTTAAATATTTTGTAACAAGATGCTTTCGATGAAGTGTCAATATGACTGTACCATGTTTGCAAAAATTGATCTATGAGTTTTGTTGAAATAAACATTTTCAACAATGAAGCACTATTAATACGCTCACAATGTGACCACCATATGTATGTGCAACCAATATTATCTAAAATTGATTTTATAAAAGCTATCCATTTGTGATCATAAAAATGTGTATTATAATCATTCAATAACATTCTGTACACTAATAATGATAGCTTGGACTGCTTCCCAGTAATCATCCTAAACCAAAATCCTATCATTCTTATTTTTACTGTTATATCTACCGGGAAGCATCCAAGTTCTCCATACAACATATATAATGGGGTGGATTTTCTAACAGGCAATAATAACTTTAAATATTTGCTATACAATTTTTCTATGCAGGACAGACTTTCAAAACCCCAAATTTCACATCCGTATAAAGCAATAGGTAAAACCATACAATCGAATAATTTAAGTTGGCATTGAATGGAAAGATGGCAACGTTTTCCTTGTCTAAGTGTAAAATACATAGCTTTTTGAGCTTGATCATATTGATGTTTTCGAGCATTAGTGAATTTATTGGATTTATGAAATATAATTCCAAGATATTTGTATATTTCTACATTATCTAGATTTGTGTTTCCTAAATGGAACCTTTTGGAATAATCTTTTTTATTACCACTGAAAATTAGCACTTTAGTTTTTTTACAATTTACATTTAGTTTCCATTTTGTACAATAAGAGTCGAAAATATTTAATAAATTCTGCATGTCGTCATAATTTTCGGCAAAGAGCGCTGTGTCATCAGCATATAGTAACACAAAAAGAACAATATTTGTATACAAAGTGGAATCTGTGAATAAGTTATCTATGCGGATGCCATTACAATCATTAGTTTTTAAACGTATCCTCTAAATCATTGAGAAACATGGAGAATAATAGGGGCGATAAATTTTCTCCCTGTCTAACACCCATGGAACATTGAAAATAATCCGACATTGTGTTATGTGCACTAATGCATGACTTAATGTTCTGATACATGCTATATATTACTTTAAAACATTTACCATTAATACCATTTTGTATTAGTTTTCCCCAAAGTCCTGTTCTCCATACTGAGTCGAATGCCTTGCTAAAATCTATAAAAGTACAATACAGTTTTTTCTTCCGTGCTTTTAGCAATTCGATGAGTCCATATAATGTAAAAATATGATCGTTCGTCGAGTACTCCTTCCTGAATCCGGCTTGAACTTCAGATAACAAATCATTAGTTTCTAAATATAATTTCAGTCTATTATTTAAAACAGCTGTAAACAGTTTCCCGAGACAACTAAGTAAAGTAATAGGTCTATAATTTTCTGGAACAGTTCTATCGCCACATTTATAGATCGGTTTGATTATGCCAACTAGCCACGAATCAGGAAAGATGCCATGTTCAAACACTAAATTAAAGAGCTTAACATACACAGGGACCATACAGCCGATAGTATGCTTAATATACTCGTTGATTATTTGGTCTATTCCGCAGGCTTTATTGTTTTTTAGATTTTTTAACAACGGCGAGTATTTCTTCTTGTAATATTGATTCATTTAGCATGGTAGTGTCCTCAAAATCTATATTAAAACTTGGATCTTTTTCTTCTGTTGTGTTGTCATCACTGCTGTTTATATTTTTAAAGTAATCGTACAGAGTGTCTAAAGGGGGGAGAGTAGGGTCTTGTTTTTCTTTTAACAGTTTCCAAAAGGCGTGGGTATCATGTTGACTAAGTTCTGTGAGTCTTGTTCTGTCTTCCAATTGTGTTTGTTAACATATTTCCGTATTACATTTCTGTAGCTTTTACTGGCATTCAAAAGTCGTTGCTTATTATCAGGTGTTTTTCGTTGTTTGTATGCTGATCTCGCTTCTGTATACTTTCTTCTTAGTGTTCTGCAATGATTGCCAAACCATGCTTTGTTACGGGTATTTTCACGCTTGTGTCTGGCTCTGACGCGGGCTTGCGTGTAACCGAAAGTGTCGGCTGCGGTGTCAACAAATAGGGTCCCAATACGCTCCACTGCACCATTCAGCTTTTCTTTCGAGAAGTGTTCACACAGTTCATTTAATATTACGTTTATGTCGTTGACTGTTTCTTTGTTTATATTTTCACTATAGTGTTTAGCCTCTTTAGTATTCCATTTCCTTGGGGTGAGTTCATTATTAATGACGGCGTGGTGTTTACCACTAGCTGTATGGATATTCAGTCGCATTGTTAATGGATTGTGAATGTCCGAGAATAGTGGTTCGAATTCGTTGACCTTGAATTTAAGAATTATTTCCAAAACTGTGAATGAGGCTATGGCATAATCTATTACACTCGATCCTTTGCAAGTAGGTTGTCCTATACCCCGATCTTCGCCGACTCTTCCGTTCACTAAATACAAATTACTATTTTTACAAAGATCAATTAGTTTATATCCGTGACCGTTAGGTCTACTGGTATCTTGACTCGCTCTTTGTAATGGAATGCCAATATTTAATAAGTTGTTAGGTTCATTCATAAAATCGGAGATATCAGAAATGAGTGTGTTATTAGTATGTTCACCATCACAACTCACATAATCTACAAGCAAACTCGTTTTAGCATTAAAATCGCCGATCAAAAGAACATTATTTCCACTTAAGAGTTTCTCGTTCACTTCGTCTTGTATTGTGTTAAACGTATCATGGTTAAAATAGGGCGAGCCTACTGGGGGTATATATACAATTCCAATAACAGTGCTTAATACATCTCCCTGTGAAATAGCGTTAGAAAGAGTAAACCATAATACATATTGGGATACAGTTTTATGAATATGTACTTGATCTGTGAACTTATTTTTAATTGCCAGGCATATGCCCCCTGATCTTACATTGGATTCAATATTTCTATTATTAGTAAAAATTGTATAACCTGGTATTTCTACGTGATCAATATCGTTAAGTTTAGTTTCAACTAAACATATTAAATCATACTGATTGATAAAATCTATAAATTCTGGAATATCCAGTCTGCTGTTGAGACCACACACATTTAAATATACAATATCTACATAGTCACATACGCTTATTCCCTCTGAATAAGAATGTACACGGGGAATATTTACAGTTTCGTATTCACTTGGTGTTGACAAGTCCTGACCGGTGTCTATTTGGTTGATATAACAACGCAAAATAATGTTTAACAGAAGACAGTTAGATGTCAAATTGTTGGTCATGTTGACACTTGGTACAGAGAATGATAAAAGAAAAGAAAGTTATATTTGTATAAGACACTTCAATAACAGTTTAATAAGAGGTGAATAATAAATTGAAATACCACACTTGGTATAAAAAGTAAGAGAAAAAAATAAGAACGAAGGACCAGGGTGTTTTCATTGGCGTGGGAACTCTGACAATAATACCCCCTCCTTTTCATCCCACCCCCTCACACACACACACACACACACACACACACACACACACACACACATATATATATACACCCACATACAAACACACACACACAAACACACATACACAAACACCCACCCCCCCCCCCACACACACACACACACGTGGGAACAAAATTAATATGTTACTGGCCTCTACAGTTGATGACGTCTTCCGGCGCGGTTTTTTCCCGTCCCAACCAGTGCACCACGACTGGTATATCAAAGGCCGTGCTGTCCTGTCTGACTGAAACTGCATTTATACACCCCTTGCTGCACTGCTAATCTGATAATGTCGCGGGGTTCCTGTAAGACTACCAGTCAAAGATCAACTAATGTTATACATCCAGTTGCATTTGATTAATTAAAAACAAAATGTGCTCTAGTGGTGTCGTTAAACAAAACAAACACTAACTTTTAACTTTCTTCCGACGCCTATGGTTTATATAACGACACAAGTTTTCATAAAGGAAATATAGTGTTCTTTCAATGCTTGGTATAGAGTGAGAGTAGAAATATTATGTTCTTTCAATGCTTGGTATAGAGTGAGAGTAGAAATGAAAGCATGTTTGTATAATTTAAAAAAATAATAATAATTGAAGAAAAAAAATAAGTGTGAAATATATGGTAATTTTGACATTTGATATAGAGAGTGACAACAAAAGAAAAGAAAGAATATTTGTACAAAAAAAAACCGTCAACGAGTTTAATAAATTGACTATTAGGTGTCAAATAAATTAGTAAAGAAAGTCAAAAAACAAAAAATAAAATAATAACAATATTCGTGTATGACTGTTACGTGTCAACTGTATGGTAATTTTGATATAGTATAAAAAGTGAAATGAGAAAAAGAAGGAAAGAACGTTTATATTGACGTGGGAACTATGAAGTTACTAGTAATAATAATCTCAGACTGTCAGCTGTCACGACGAAGCTGACCAACTCGACAGTTGGCTTTTAATTTTCCCCAGCTCTCGACTTACGACGGGCTCAAATTAACAACTAATGAGTTAGACGACGAGTTGTAAGAGTGCTCAGACTAGCGACTGGGCAGTCATAGAAGTCGAGAGATCGACGAGTTGTAAGAGTGCTCAGACTAGCGACTGGGCAGTCATAGAAGTCGAGAGATCGGCGAGTTGGCCAACTCTGTCGTGACAGTTGGTAGTTTGATCCAAACATTAATTTCAAACTCCATTGGGTTATTTCTTGTTCCAGCCAGTTCACCACGACTGGTGCATCCCCTCACCCGCTGGAACGATAATTAATATATCACTGGCTCTTCCAGTTACTTCTTGTTCCAGCCAGTTCAACACGACTGGTACATCCCCTCACCCGCTGGAACGATAATTAATATATCACTGGCTCTTCCAGTTACTTCTTGTTCCAGCCAGTTCAACACGACTGGTACATCCCCTCACCCGCTGGAACGATAATTAATATATCACTGGCTCTTCCAGTTACTTCTTGTTCCAGCCAGTTCACCACGACTGGTACATCCCCTCACCCGCTGGAACGATAATCAATATATCACTGGCTCTTCCAGTTACTCGTATCCTCTCTCCCTCGCCTATGGTTTATATAATGACGCCTATTTTTAATAAAACGCTCTTATAGATTGGACGCAGCGCGTGCGTGCGTTTAGACTAGTGCGACTGATGTGTCTGTGGCTTGCGTTTTGGGCATATACCCTATATACGAGTATTTGGACACGTGCGTTTTGTAGACGCACGCATCGCACGCATCCATTGTAGACTCTCTCGATGGAACTAATGTATTGCGTTGTCGTTGTTTAACAGGACCGCACGCACACCCCGCATCTAGTTTATACGAGCCTTTGGATATAATTATGTCAACTAAACATGATTTTCAAACTTGATACAGAGTAAAAGAAGAAAAGAAAAGAAAGTTTCTCTATCGTCACTTCAACAGCTATGTAATAAAGGACTTTTAAACATCTTTGTATAGATGAGAAATGATGAGAAAAGAAAAGAAAGTTTCTCTATCGTTACTTCAACAGCTATGTAATAAAGGACTTTTAAACATCTTTGTATAGATGAGAAATGATGAGAAAAGAAAAGAAAGTTTCTCTATCGTCACTTCAACAGCTATGTAATAAAGGACTTTTAAACATCTTTGTATAGATGAGAAATGATGAGAAAAGAAAAGAAAGGAGTCTGTGTATAACAACTCATCACAAAATGCTTAATGAACAACTCTTAGATGTCAAATATATAACAATGTTGATACTTTTTAGTGTGTGTGGAGAGAGAACGAGAGAGAGAGAGAGAGAGAGAGAGAGAGAGAGAGAGAGAGAGAGAGAGAGAGAGACAGAGACAGAGACAGAGACAGAGACAGAGAGACAGAGAGAAACAGAGAGAAAGACAGACAGAGAGACAGAAGGGAGAGAGATATGGAGAGAGAGAAGGACAGGGAGAAAGGGAGAAAGATAGAGACAGCGATAAAGAGAGACAGACAGACAAACAGACAGGTAGACAGACAGAGAGATAAAGAAAGAGAGAGAAAGAGGGAGAGAAATAGAGAGAGGCAGAGACAGAGAGAGAGAGAGAGAGAGAGAGAGAGAGAGAGAGAGAGAGAGAGAGAGAGAGAGAGAGAGAGAAGAAAGACAAGAAATGAGTGTACCACGACTGGTATGTCAAAGACCATGGTATGTGCTATCCTGTCTGGGATGAGGCTTATAAAAGCTCCCTTGCTGCTGATGGAAAAATGTAGCGGGTTCCCTTTAGGTCCAAAATTACCAAATGTTTACCATCCAATAGCCAATGAGTTATAAATCAATGTGATCTAGTGGTGTCGGTAAACAAAACAAACCTTTAACTTGTATTCTGGAGCCTCTTTCTGGCAACATCTATTATGACTTTATTTTAGGCCTCTACTTCATTTCCATTTCTCTTTTCTTTTTTTTCCTTTCTTTTTTCTTTTTTTCTAATTTGTACTTTTTGTTTTCTTAAATTATGTTTCTGGGTTTTTTAAACGAATATTGAAGGAATTGGTCTTTTGGTCCCAGCATGAATGCAGTGACATTAAAATGTACCGGAAATGGAATTCTCCTGCGTCAGTGCGCACTCACGTACTTTGAACGGTCTACAGTGATACAATAACAGGATATCATCGACAAAACGCTTCTAATATAAATGGTTTAGAATATTGCCGTACGTAGTCCGGTTTCTGTGAGGACACAGAGTCAGATACTAAAATGCGGAATGTTTGTTTAAATACACACACGGATGCGCGTGGGAGGAAGGAAGATAAAGAAAAGTTTATTTTGTTTAAAGACACCACTAGAGCACATTGATTTATTAATAATCGGCTATTAAATATCAAACATTTGGTAATTTTGACAGATCGTCTTAGAGAGGAAACCCGCTACATTTTTCATTAGTAGCAAGGTATCTTTTTTATGCACCATCTCATAGACAGGATAGCACATACCACGTCCTTTGATATACCAGTTGTGATGCACTGGTTGTAACGAGAAATAATCCAATGGACCCACCGACGGGGATCGATCCCACAGCGACCGCGCATCAAGCGAGCGCTTTACCACTGGGCTACTGGGCTACGTCCCGTCCAAGGGTACAGCGCTCGCTTGATGCGCGGTTGTTCCAGGATCGATCCCACTCGATGGGCCCATTGGAATATTTCTTGTTCCAGCCAGTGCACCACGAAGGTCGTGGTATGTGCTATCCTGTCTGTGGGATGGTGCATATAAAAGATCCTAGCTACTAATGGAAAAAAAATGTAGCGGGTTTCCTCTCTAAGACTTATATGACTTCCAATAGTCGATGATTAATACATCAATGTGCTCTAGTGGTGTCGTTAAACAAAACAAACTTTAACTTTAAGTTAAGAAGTAATTTTGGCAGAAAGGCGTCATTATGTGACTTTGAAACTGTACGGAGCGGGACGTTGCCCGGTGGTACAGCGTTCGCTCGATTTGCGGTTGGTGTGAGATCGATCCCCGTCGGTGGGCCCATTGGGCTATTTCTCGCTCCAGCCAGTGCACCACGACTGGTATATCAAAGACCGTGGTATGTGTTATCCAGTCTGTGGGATGGTGCATATAAAAGATCCCTTGAAACAGCACCTTTAACTATGTATCGTTTCTATCATGTGTTTTAAAATTAACATTCGCTATCTCATTTAGTTCAACAAAGTCTTCTGTTTTTTAAATCAAATAGATACAATCAATGAAGCACGAATTATTTCTAATGGAAAAAAAAATGTCATTACAAAAGTTCATCTTCACAAAATTATTTTCTCGTTACAGACGTTCAATTCCATCAGTGCACGTGGTTCGCCCAGTTTTAATAATTAAAACGCAGTCGATGTTCTTGATAACATATATCTCTTTTATAATTGGTTTTTAAATTCTCTAAACAAAACTTTTAGTCTTCATGTTTATTTGATGAAATAATACCTTCTAAGACAAACTTCCGCCGAACTCTAGTTAATTAGTCAGGATATAGGAACCGCGTGTTTTGACGGTTGCCTAGCAACAACAATGGCGGCGAGGTGCCAACTGGTCTCATCACCGACATAATGGATGTTCGGCTTATTGGTGATAATTCTCCCCGGGGTGTGGGTGTTCTTTGGTTTCATGGAGCAGGGCTTTTCGGTTTTTTTCTTTGTTTTTGTGACCCCTCTATGGGATCTACAGGTTCCATTAGACCAAATTAATTCCTATTGACGACCATAATAACAATTCTTAATAAAAATAACAGAAGTAATGTTTCAAACCACTGGGCCAGTATATACACTGACAGTGTGGTGCCTCCCATTGATAATTACTCGAAGAAACTCTACCGTCACACAAAGGACACGAAGTTACACGTTTTCGATACCTATGTTTCTAGTGTTTTAAATTATGGATGCGAAATATGGGGTTTTCATCCTGCTCATGATATTGAACATGTACATATGGATTTTTGTAAACGAATTTTGAATGTTAAGAAATGCACCACAAATGTAGTTGTTTTGACAGAACTTGGAAGAGTTCCCTTAAGTATTATGCGAAAAATTAGAATAGTTAAATATTGGCTGAAATTATTACAAACCAGAAATAGTATCTTAAAATCGTTATATGAAGATATGTTAGAACACATGAATCCCTCTAATTGGCTATACCAGGTAGGATATTTACTACTATCAATAGGTTTCGGAGATGTTTGGTGTAGTCAGCATGTAGATAGTGCTAACTCATTTTTAAAATGTTTAGAAATACGTCTAACGGACCAGTTTATTCAAGAGAAAGATGCTACAATAGACAAATCTCCAAAATGTACATTATATAAACCTTCTGATAGACACTTTTTGTTTGCAATATTATCTTAGAATATCAATTCCTGAATGTTATGCCACGCTTATTACAAAATTTCGTGTATCTTCCCATCAATTGCTCAATGAACAAGGAAGATATTATGGTATAGAAAGATCTGAAAGAAAATGTAAATTGTGCAATAAGGACGATATAGAAGACGAATATCATTTTATTCTGATATGTCCATTGTATACAGGTTTACGAATTACTTACATAAAAAAATATTATTGGTTCAAACCATCTATGTTTAAAATTGTACAATTATTATCAGTTCAAAAGAGAAAAGAACTATATAATCTCGGTAAATTTCTCAAACATGCAACCTTTTTACGTTCTAAGCATATATAACTGTCCATCCTCCAATTACACAATCACCCATTGTATATATTATCTGTTTGTATCCGTAAGGCTTAAAGCTAATAAACTATAAACACATCGTTTTAAGCACTTGTAGGACGTTTACGGTAACAACCCTCTGATCCGCAGAAAATGCAAGTTGAAATGTTTATTGCCACCCCAGTTATTAAAGAAAGAAATGTTCTATTTAACGACGCACTCAACACATTTTATTTACGGATATATGGCGTCAGACATATGGTTAAGGACCACACAGATCTTGAGAGGAAACTCGCTGTCGCCACTACATGGGCTAGTCTTTCCGATTAGCAGCAAGGGATCTTTTATTTGCGCTTCCCACAGGCAGGATATCACAAACCATGGCCTTTGTTGAACCAGTTATGGATCACTGGTCGGTGCAAGTGGTTTACACCTACCCATTGAGTCTTGCGGAGCACTCACTCAGGGTTTGGAGTCGGTATCTGTTTTAAAAATCACATGCCTCGACTGGGATCCGAACCCAGTACCTACCAGCCTGTAGACCGATGGCCTAACCACTACGCCACCGAGGCCGGTCCTCATTTATTAAGTACAAAATGTCACTAGTGTAATAATTGTTCAGGTAATAAAACATGTGGAACTGATGGGGCATTTGTCACAGTATTTGCACAAACAACCAGTGTCCCATATATCCACCAATCACAGCCATAGTTACGGTTTACTCCTTAAACATTAAACGGTGCACTTCGAACTCTGACCTGGGAATCACATGATTGGTACGTCACAACCTACAATGACCAGTCATCAGCTAGCTGCAGAGTACTAAGTACATATGGACTGATACAATCGCTCTATGGCGTCGGAATGAATTAATGGTGGCGCAGTGGTTAAGCCATCGGACTACAGGCAGGTAGATCCAGGGTTCGTAGCCTGGTACCGGCTCCAACCCAGAGCGAGTTCTTAAGGGTTCAGTGAGTGGATGTAAGGCCACTACACCCTCTACTCTATCACTAACCACTAACCAACTAACAACTAACCCACTGTCCTGGATAGACAGCCCAGATAGCTGAGGTGTGTGCCCAGCACAGCGTGCTTGAACCTTAATTGGATATAAACACGAAAATATGTTGAAATGAAAATGAATGATTGTTTAAAGTAACAGACTCTTATTTTTAAAAACTAAGGTGTACGCGGTCGGTATAGGATCGATCCCCGTCGATGGGCTCATTTTGGCTATTTCTCGTTCCAGCCGTGGTATGTGCTATCCTGTCTGTGGGATGGTGCATATAAAAGATCCTTGCTAATAATGGGGGAAAATGCAGCGGGTTTCCTCTCTAGGACTCTATGTCAGAATTACCAGATGTTTGACATCCAATAGCCGATGATTTATAAATCAATCTGCTCCACAAGTGTCGTGAAACAAAACAAACTTTAACTTTAACTTCAAAAACAAAAGCATATTGTTCACCATTAGAGTAAAAGTCGGTTTTTTGTAACTGAAATCAAACATTACTTAAATTTTATTGTTTAGGTTATCCATTTCCATACATTTGAAGTGTTTGTGGTCATTCTGGTGTTGCTAATAGCAAAAAAAATTTTTTTTCATATTTTAAAAAAATGCACGTGCGTCTTGAGAAGTAACGGTTATGGCGTCGAGTTCTAGTGGGAGAGAAGGATTTAGAGCCATGTCTTTATGTTTCCGTTCATTAATGGCTAACTAATATATATTGTATATACACATGTATTTAGAAGTGTTACAGGTTTGTAGATTAATCCAATTTTACGGGTTGAAACTAGAAAATATACATCGGCTATTGGATGTCAAATCTGAACGACAAGGCCGTATCTCTGTACAATACAGGGTGCATATGACAAAATAGTGGTTGATTCCATGAATATCTATCTAATGCCTCGTCTACAGGAGGACATCAACTCCCGGGAATATCCTCTACTGCAGATTTCATCCCTCTTGAACCGCCACAAAGAGGACTGCCACACATATACCAGTTTGTAACGGGATCATGTCTATGTTCCCTTAGCTCTATGTTCTCTCAGCTAACTCTAATTCTAACCATAAACCTGAGCGAACATAGAGCTGAGGAATCCTAAATCTGAGCGAACATAGAGCTGAGGTATCCTAAACCTAAGGGAACATAGAGCCGAGGAATCCTAAACCTGATGGAACATAGAGCTGAGGAATCCTAAACCTGAGGGAACATAAAGCTGAGGAATCATGACCCTGATGGAACATAGAGCTGAGGAATCCTAAACCTGAGGGAACATAAAGCTGAGGAACCATGACCCTGATGGAACATAGAGCTGAGGAATCCTAAACCTGAGGGAACATAAAGCTGAGGAATCCTAACCCTCATGGAATATAGAGCTGAGGAATCCTAAACCTGATGGAACATAGAGCTGAGGAATCATGACCCTGATGGAACATAGAGCTAAGGAACCCTAACCCTGAGGGAACATAGAGCTGAGGAATCCTAACCCTGAGGTAACATAGAGCTGAGGAATCCTGACCCTGATGGAACATAGAGCTGAGGAACCCTAACCCTGAGGGAACATAGAGCTGGGGAATCCTGACCCTGATGGAACATAGAGCTGAGGAATCCCAAACCTGAGGGAACTTAGAGCTGAGGAATCCTAAACCGGACGGAACATAGAGTTGAGGGACCCTAACCCTGATGGAACATAGAGCTGAGGAATCCTAAACATGAGGGAACATAGAGCTGAGATATCCTAAACCTAAGGGAACACAGAGCCGAGGAACCTTAACCGAGGAAACATAGAGCTGAGGAATCCTGACCCTGATGGAACTTAGAGTTGAGGAACCCTAACCCTGAGGGAACATAAAGCTGGGGAATCCTGACCCTGATGGAACATAGAGTTGAGGAATCCTAAACCTGATGGAGCATAGAGCTGAGGAATCCTGACACTGATGGAACATAGAGCTGAGGAACCCTAACCCCGATGGAACATAGAGGTAAGGAATCCTAAACCTGAGGGAACATAGAGCTGAGGAATCCTGACCCTGGTGGAACATAGAGCTGAGGAACCCTAACCCTGAGGGAACATAGAGCTGAGGAATCCTAAACCTGACGGAACATAGAGTTGAGGAACCCTAACCCTGATGGAACATAGAGCTGAGGAATCCTAAACCTAAAGGAACATAGAGCTGAGGAATCCTAACCCTGATGGAACATAGAGCTGGGGGAACATAGAGCTCAGGAACGCTAACCCCGAGGGAACATAGACCTGAGGAATCCTGACCCTGATTGAACATAGAGCTGAGGGAACATAGAGCTGAGGAACCCAAACCCTGATTGAACAAAGAGCTGAGAAATCCTGACCCTGATGGAACATAGAGCTGAGGAATCCTGACCCTGATGGAACATAGAGCTGAGGAATCCTGACCCTGATGGAACATAGAGCTGAGGAATCCTAACCCTGATGGAACATAGAGCTGAGGAATCCTGACCCTGAGGGAACACAGAGCTGAGGAATCCTGACCCTGATGGAACACAGAGTTGAGGAATCCTGACCCTGATGGAACATAGAGCTGAGGAATCCTAACCCTGATGGAACGTAGAGCTAAGGAATCCTAAACCTGAGGGAACATAGAGCTGAGCAATCCAGACCCAGATGGAACATAGAGCTGAGGAATCCTAAACCTGAGGGAACATAGAGCTAAGGAACCCTAACCCCGAGGGAACATAGAGCTGAGGAATCCTGACCCTGATTGAACATAGAGCTGAGGAATCCTAAATCTGAGGGAACATAGAGCTGAGGAATCCTAAACCTGAGAACATAAAGCTGAGGAACCCTAACCCTGAGGGAACATAGAGCCGAGGAATCCTAAACCTGAGGAAACATAGAGCTGAGGCAACATAGAGCTGAGGAACCCTAACCCCGAGGGAACATAGAGCTGAGGAACCCTAACCCTGAGGGAACATAGAGCTGAGGGAACATATAGCTGAGGAATCCTAACCCTGAGGGAACATAGAGCTGAGGAACCCTAACCCTGAGGGAACATAGAGCTGAGGAATCCTAACCCTGAGGGAACATAGAGCTGAGGAACCCTAACCCTGAGGGAACATAGAGCTGAGGGAACATATAGCTGAGGAATCCTAACCCTGAGGGAACATAGAGCTGAGGGAACATATAGCTGAGGAACCCTAACCCTGAGGGAACATAGAGCTGAGGGAACATATAGCTGAGGAATCCTAACCCTGAGGGAACATAGAGCTGAGGAACCCTAACCCTGAGGGAACATAGAGCTGAGGAACGCTAAACCTGAGGGAACATAGAGCTGAGGAATCCTAAACCTGGGGAAACATGGAGCTAAGGAATCCTAACCCTGAGGGAACATAGAGCTGAGGAACCCTAAACCTGAGGGAACATAGACCTGCAGAACGCTAAACCTGTGGAAACACAGAGCTGACCCTGGTTGTAACTATGGTACACAGCGTAAAGAGTTGTGCAAAGTATAAACATCACAAGTATGTTAAAATTTCGAGTATATGAATATCAGAGGTAAGCATATCAAAACTTTGAATAAAGGCCAACATGTCAAAAGAATTTCAATATAAGCTGAAAGTGGAATCGAAATGTTTCCATCACATTTGTGTTCCAAATTTACCCCCCCCCCCCTCCCCCACCCGATCCGCCTCTGCACTGACAGTATTCACACTGAGATGGTGGATAATTATTTTGAATAAATGAATGTGTCAAGTATTTGTGACCAATTCGAGTACGATCCAAGACTATTTCATCCTTCCTGCATTACCTATAGCAGGACTGACACTCTCCCACGACTGGCTTGACAGAATGAAGCTTGTTCGCAACCGTACCATGGCAACTATCCTGCCAAGTTGAAACATATATTGATTAATATCATCTTTCGATATCAGTGTAAGGCACGCCAACCTTGCAATGAGGCAAATTCAAAGCAGACTCGGCAGATACAACTGCCCTTTATTTCCCCTGATACCAGTATGACTGGGTACTCAATAGAATACAATATCTTTATTAGCGATAGAAAAAAACGACACACTTACGTATCACCATCCCAATTCAGGGATGCTCCAGCTGCATAGTTTGTAAAGTTTGGAGACACGAAAGCGAGTCTGTAAAAACAATACATTTGGATTTTGTAGAATGATTGGCCAGGTTTCAGCAGAGAAAATAGATGTCGAGTAAGGCATTCTTATAGAGACTATTGTATCCAATGGAAAACATTATGGCACAAGCCATAGAATTCCCATACAGGAATGTAAACTTGGTACCTTTCTTAAAATTACCATGAACATAACTCCCCCCCCCCCCCCCCCCCCCCCCCCCCCATTGCTGGAGGAAAACCTCATATTCAGGCAAAAATACAGATATTCGGGGAAAATATGGTAACCTGAGACCTTTTTATGATTAAATTGTTTTTTTCCTGATTCGGGGATTTTCGTTTAATTCGGGCAAAACACAGCCTGCCCCCCCCCCCACCCCCACCCCCACCCCAAACCCCTACAAAAATGGGAGTCCGTATGACTATGACCATGACGTGTTGTTTATATATAACTGGATCTGTGCGATCCTTTTTTTTAGATGCACAAATAAAGACAAATCAAATAAAGACCTATAGTCTTAGAGAGCAAATCAGCTACAATTGTAAACTATGCACCATTCCACAGACAGGCAGACAACCAGAGAGAGAGAGAGAGAGAGAGAGAGAGAGAGAGAGAGAGAGAGAGAGAGAGAGAGAGAGAGAGAGAGAGAGAGAGAGAGAGAGAGAGAGAGAGAGAGAGAGAGAGAGAGAGAGAGAGAGAGAGAGCGACAGATAGACAGAGAGACACAGAGAGAGAGAGAAAGACACAGAGAGACAGAGAGAGACAGAGAGAGAGAGAGAGAGAGAGAGAGATACACACACACAGACAGACGCACACACACAAACACACAGACACACAAACAAACACTCTCAACACATACACACACATACACACACACAAACAGACAGAACAACAAATATATACACACACATACACAAACACACACAAACACACACACACACACACACACACACACACACACACACACAACACACAGACAGACACACAAGACACGCGCGCGCGTACACGCACACACATCATCATCATCATCATCATCATCATCATCAAAAATATGTTTTTTGGAACAGCAAGTAATGTGTCTGTTGCCCTCGATGCTAAACAGTGGTTACGGTTTTCTACGTGCCCGGTTGTTTTCCCTTGGTTCTTGAGGGAAGCGTAACATTAGTGTTTTTTCCACGTCACGTCATGATACCCCTTTCTACGCCAATCCCCATGTAATATGATACTCATCTCCCAGAAATGTGTTCTGATTTCCTCGTGCGCAATTTGACGATTACGGCAATAGTGGCTATAATGCTTGTTGAGTTTGTTCCTATTGATTATGATTACACCCCTTGAATGAGTTATACACCCAGTCAGTTATCGAGTCATCCGTCAACGGCGCGTTTATAGCATCTCTATTGACTGCACATAAATCATTTAGTACCTCTTAATGCCGGAGAGATTCCAAATCGCTTGGGGTTATCAGGAGAAATGAAAAGAAAACCCCCCCGCAAAAGTTGAATTCAGTATTAATGAATGAAATAATGGATTGATGGATCATGGATAGTTGGATGGATGGATGAGTAGTGGAGGGATAGATGGATAGATGGATGGACAGATGGATGGATGGATGGATGGATGGATGGATGGACGGATGGATAGATGGATGGACAGATGGATGGATGGATGGACAGATGGATGAATGGATGATGGATGGATGGACTACAGATGGATGGATGGATGGATGGATGGATGGATGGATGGATGACGGATGGATGGGTGGATGGATCGATCGATGAATGGGTGGGGGTGGAGGATGGATTCATGGATGGATGGATAGATGGATGCATGGATGGATTAATGAATGAACGAGGGTGGATGGATGGATGGATTAATGGATGGATTAATGGATGGATGGATAGATGGATGCATGGATGGATGAATGAATGAACGGAAGGGTGGATGGGTGGATGGATGGATGGAGTAATGGATGGATTAATGGATGGATTGATGAATGAGTAGTGGAGGGATAGATGGATGGATGGATGGAAGGATGGATGGATAGATGGATGAACTATAGATGGATGGATGGATGAACTATAGATGGATGGATGGATTAATGAACTTTGGGTGGTGAATGGGTAGGTGGATGGATAGATTTGTTGACAAAAACAATCTGATTAACTTTTAATATTGACTGCACATGAAACGTTGATTACCTGCTGTTATAAGTACTAGTAATCTCATTACACTCTGATAACCCTATATATACACACACATATGGTTATCACAGTATAATGATATTACTAGTGCTTCCTTTTGAAATCATTTATTAACACAAAGCTTACTGATCAATACTTACAATAATGGTATATTTATATTGATAACTCATCCAAAGCTTCAAATAAAAATTAATTAATTAATTAATAATATATATATATATATATATATATAGATATATATATATATATATATATATATAATATTATATATATATATATAATACATATATATATATATATATATGTAATAGATCTATATATATATATATATATGTATATATAGATGTATATATAAATATATATAGATATATTATATTCTATATAGATATATATATATATATATATATATATATATATATATATATATATATATATATATATTATATATATATTATATATATATATATATATATAAATATACATATTTATATATATATATATATATATATATATATATATATACTATATACCTATATATACATATATATATATACTATATATATATAATATATATATATATATATTATATATATATATATATATACATATATATACATATATATACATATATATAGATATATACATATACATATACATGTATATATATATATATATATATATATATATATTAGCTATATATAATATATATATATATATATATATATATATATATTTATATATATATATATATATATATATATATATATATGTATATGTATATATAATATATATATATTGCACTTTGGTCCTACGCTATTACTCAGAGTTTCACGCCCTTCGACGATCTTCAGATAGCTGGCAACTGGCAACTCATTTGGCGTGACCCTATCCAATAAGGTTCACGCACGCCACCCCGGATTCAGCCTCTGACTTCGCCAGTGACCGACTCCGGGGGCGGGAGGGGGGGGGGGGGGGGGAAGTGTGTGAGAGAGATGAGAGGTGACAATTTTTAATAGTGTGGTAGGACCACTTAAAAAACGGGATTACAAAGTTAAAATACCATTGGGGTCTATCAGTAAACATATAGTTTCTTTCTTTCCTTAATAAGTAACACCAGAATTAAATTAAAACCTATAAACATTCTATATTTTATAATATGATTTATTAGGTGCCACAATTATTAATGAAATTTTCAATCGGGCAGTTCCAAAGTACTCTGTACTATAATTAGATTATTTAATAATAGTATTTATACATATATATAATATATATCGTTTTTTGTTTTGTTTGTATTTTAAACCTTTGAGCCCTGGAGGAAAAAGGGGAATTCGCAAAGGGGTGAACCCCGCGCAACCGATCATCCGGGCGCGTCCAACAGGCGGGGGCCCAATAAGGTAACTCCGGATTTCCATGTGGGGGGGGGGGGCGTTTTTCCGGGGGGGGGAGGGCCTCCTTAACAGAGCATCCCTACCGGCCCAAACCGTGCCAAACGCCCTATTCGCATCCAAGCCCAAATATGCACCCTACACGGTCGTCCCCCCCCCCCATCCCCCCCCGCCCCCCCCCCCTGTTATCCATAGGAACACAGATGGGGCCGTAATTAGATGAGATGAATGTGATGAATATAATAGATATGAGCATAAACCCGCGGGGGGGGGGGAGCCGCCGCCTGTTTCTTGGTTGTGACCCGTTATAAGATGTAGTTGTTTGTTGTTTGGTTAACCAGTGGATTAGATCCAGTTCTTGGAGTTAGGTGCCCTCGCCGCGTTCCTCTCCTTCAATCCTTCGTGAGCTCTACACCCAAGGGGCGCCACCTACACGGATGAAACAATGTCCATGCTATATAACTCCTCGGTTGTCACCCCACACAGTAACCACTTATTCGTTAAGTGGGTAGCTCCCGAGTACCGTCAGGGGTTTTTTGTTTGTATATATACAATTGAACCGATCAAATTAATACCGTTTTAAAAAACCTGTTGATTAATTAAAAAAGAACGGGTACATGTAAATTAACATATAATATTTTAACATGCTAAGAGGGATGGATTTAACAACTAATACCTAAATAGTTATTATCCACAATTCATTAAAAATATGAATACTATAACATAAGTAATTAAAAACAAAGAAAGACAATCACCATACCCAGGCCATAGCTGACACTGTGGTGAATAGTATTGCAGGGTTTTGTATGGTACTGCGGGGTTTCTGTTTACAGCTTGCTGGGGTATGACAGCATTTTGAGATGAGCTCAGTACTTTTGTTGAGATTATTTTTTGTTCTTTTTGGTGTGTAGGATGGCGAGCTTTTGCCCTCAATGCACAGATATATATTATATACTTAGTAAATCGTATTAATATATATATACTATATAACCAGGAAAATAAACTTCCGTCTTTGTACATTATAGTATTTGTTGTGTTTAAAGAATTCATTGTGTAATTTTTTTTGGGGGAATTAATCTAGGTAGTTATTAACCGTGAGCTGTGATTATTAGGATTTCATGAATTTTAATATGATTAGTTATATTTGCGTCCCTATACCACTAAGGCTTCAGGCACGGCCCCCCCGATTCAGCAGCCTCTGACTTCGCCCAGTGACCGACGCCGGGGCGGGAGTGTGGGGGGGGTTTGGAGTGTGTTCGAGATGATGAAAGTTGACAATTTTTTAATAGTGGTGGTAGGAAACCACTTAAAAACGGGATTCACAAATTTAAAATAATTTGGGGTCTACATACATAGTTTATTTATTAATATTAATATAGAAGCACCATAACTAGAATTAACCTATCACATTCTATATTTTATAATATGATTATAGGTGCGACATATAATTAAATATTTTTGCAACTGTTTAATCGTCGACAACGTGAAATTCCATTTGGCACGTGCATTCATGGTTCGACATTTCCCCGTGTAGTATCGGTCCAGTTGTTTGTATTACTGTCCTTACTGATTGTGTGTCAATGAACGAAACGCTTTAACTTTGTAAAACATTAAACGTTTTTTTTTTTATACATTGGGCATTGTTAGTACCAAAGATACCCAATAATTTACGCGAACTGAGGGGGGGGCGATTTGGGCATGCTAGGTGCTGGCATGTCGACAGAAGAGTTTGCAAGCATGTTTTAAGTTCAGTCGAGCGATCACTAAATCCTTCGCATAAGATTTCGCACCGACAGGGAGCACCAACGACTTGTTACCACGTCGTGGACTGCCGTGTGTTACAAACGCTGGTCACGAACCGCTATTATCGATGAACACGTCAATTTGCGCATCGAATTCCAAAACTGCCCTGCTGACTGCTGCTAACACACCTGTCTTCATTAATAACCGGAATCGTGGGCAAACGTTCGTAATCGTCTCGGGAGAACCGGTTTTACATGCACGCGGTCCCTTCACGTCGGATGCGTTTTAAACGAACGTCATCGTCTTGAATTGCAGGTACACCTCGTTGGATACGGCACGCTGGAATACCGTTTCTTTTTTTCGGATGAATCCAGATTTTCTTTACACGTGACAGTGTGGCATCTCTACCGTGAGAGAATGAACGGCTATGCTGACTGTTGTGTTGCTTGAACGGACCGTTTTCGGGTGTGGGTGGTTGTGTCCATGGTCTTGGCAGCCATTTTGCCCATTGTTATTGTTCACCACTATTCATGGATGGCAATTTACAATGCCTTCAACGTTACCGCGGTGACATCTCCGGTCTCATCACGTCATTCCTCTGGTTCCATAACCACGCCAACATCTCGTTTTCCCAGCATGATAATGCCACCTCCATACAGCTAGAGACACTTAAATTTTCATCATGACAATCACATTGATTTCATTTGAATGACTGGCCCGCTACAAGTCCTGCATCTCAACCCCATCGAGCATGTTCTGGGATATCTCGACAGACGTTGCGGGTTCGTCCCAACCCACCCTCTTAACGTCAACGAACTTCGTCCAGCGGCTAATTTTAGAATGGAACAATATGTTAACGATATTTTGTGAACACCCAATAGCCAATGTATTTTTTCGGGGTGCTGGGGCTTTTGTTTAAAACCCTTCATTTCATTCAATTCCTTCCTCTCTGACTGTGTCACAATGACCATAGGTTTGACATCCAATAGCCGATGATTTAATAAATCAATGTGCTCTATTGTTGTCGTTTAAACATAAAGCAAAACTATCAATATCCAAAAATATTGCAAACTGATCCTGGCTATAGGCGCGACATAAACATCAATATTATTATCATAGTAACAGTTGTGCATATATACATAGTGTGATATTTAACAATCAAAATTACATGAATAGAGTATATAAAATGTCAATAGGAGGGTAAACATAATATATTAATTTTTAATGAACATTTCCCTTCTTAGAAAAGCCTTGTATAAATATTTTCCAAGATTGTTTAAAGTTTTTATATTTTCCGAGTTCAATAGTTTGATTAACTTAAACACGGAAGGTCTGACGTAGAAGTATTTCTTTATGTAATTTATTCTTAGATCATGGTAAAAAGGGCAACTCAGAATAAAATGGAATTCGTCTTCGATTGTTTCATTATCACATAGTGTACATAATCTGTTTTCTCTTGGGGTATTTTGGCGTCTCCCGACTTCAATACAAACGAACGGTTCACATGCACGTCTTAATTGGGCACGTGTACACACTAGTTGGATACGGCGACACTGGAATACCGTTCTTTTTTCGGATGAATCCAGATTTTCTTTACAACGTGGTGATGGCAGGATGCGCGTCTACCGTAGGAGAAATGAACGCTATGCTGACTGTTGTGTTCTTGAACGAGATCGTTTCGGGGGTGGGGGTTGTGTCATGGTCTGGGCAGCCATTGCCCATGGTTATCGTTCACCATTAGTCGTCATTAATGGCAATTTAAATGCTCAACGTTACCGCGATGACATTCTCGCTCATCACATCATTCCTCTGTTCCATAACAACGCCAACATCTCGATTTTTCAGTATGATAATGTCACCTCTCAAACAGCTAGAGACACTGTAAATTGTCTTAGGACCGCTAAAAGTCCTGATCTCAACCCCATCGAGCATGTCTGGGATAGTCTGGACAGACGATTAAGGCGTCGTCCCAACCCACCCGCTAACGTCAACGAACTTCGTCAAGCGCTCATTCAGGAATGGAACAATATTTCACAGGCAGAAATCAACACTTTAGTCAATTCTATGCGCCTGCGATGCACTGCAGTGGTCAATTCAAGAGGTGGTCATACCCGTTATTAAGTGGGTGTTTGTTTTTTTTAACCCCTACCACACTTCTCCCAGTTTCTGTTAACCTATGGCCATGATTTTTGCACCAAACGATGCATCATGGAACACTCTTTAAACGCATATATAACAATAATTCCCCCGGTTTGTTTTCATCAAGTTATGTTCAAGCAAAGTTAGCGGAAGTTTCTTATTTTGTTCAGTATATATATAGATATATATATATATATATATATATATATATATATATATATATATATATATATATATAGCCAATAACCTCTAAAACAGATTTAATATATATAGTCCATTTGTGATCAAAAACGTTATTGTTAATATCATTCAGTAATAATGTGTACACCAGTAATGACAACTTAGACTGTTTCCCAGTGATTAGTCGAGTCCAGAAAATGATCATTCTTAATTGTACAGTAATATATACCGGGTAATGTCCAAGTTCTCCACATAATATATACAATGGTGTAGATTTCCTCACAGATAATAACAATTTTATAAACTGGTTACATAATTTTTCAATTAAAGACACATTTTCAGAACCCAAAATTTCACTGCCATATAATAGGACTGGTGGAATCATGCAGTCAAATAATTTTAGTTAGCATTGGATAGAAATATTATGACATCTGTCTTGTCGTAGAATGAAAAACATAACCTTTCGTGCTTGGGTATATAACATGTTTGTTGCCTTGATAAATCTATTCGATTTGTGAAACATAATACCAAGACATTTATAACTTTCTACGTTATCAAGATTTGATTTTCCAAGGTAAAACACGTTTTTTGTAGTCTTTATTGTTGCCACTAAAACGTAAGACGTTTGTCATTTTATTGTCCGTTTCCATTTCGTGCAATAAGAATCAAATACATTTACTGATTTTTTTTTATATCTTGGTAATGATCTGCAAGGAGCAATGTGTCATCGACATAGGGTAAAACAAATTGACGTACGTATTAAGGAATGACTGAATACTAGTAATTCGTCTATGCCTATGCTATGGCAATCATTCATTGCAAACGTGTCTTCAATGTCATTAACAGAGGTGCAGAAATGGAAAACATTTCACTAGCCACCTGGACTAGAATCAACTAAAATGTTATTAAGAAACAAGGAGAATAATGAATGAATGAATGAATGAATGAATGAATGATTGAATGTTTAACGACACCCCAGTACGAAAAATAGATCGGCTATTGGGTGTCAAACTATGGTAATGCAAATAAATAAAGTGATGATCAACATCAATATAAAAATTCAAGACTTAAACAAAAACAGTGTAAAGAACTGTACAAAAACACAAATATCACAGATAGATACTGAATTTTACACAAAACTTCAATTTTGTGCTGTATTGGCCATTCTCAAAGAAAATATTACACCCCTGAACCACGGTGAGGTTACAGCACGCGCAGAGGCAAGGAGAATAACAAAGGGGGATAACAAAGGGGATAAATGTTAACCTTATCTAACTATTTATCTATCGAAGCTGGAAGATGGGCCAGTATTTTATACTGAAGATGTTGGTGATGATTTTCACTACTTATTTATATTTTAACAATGGACGGTTTTACGATATCGTAGTAGTGTTTTCCCTAGCTTGTTTTAGCATGGTGCAGCACCATGCCTCAGTAGTCTAGCACCATCTTGCCTTAATCAGCACCATGCAAATAACTTATTCCTCTCTAGTAACGAAGAGAAATAAAAATGGCTACTATTTTCTACTCAGTTTGAGTGCATATAAATATAAGTACATGTCCGTCGATGAAAATAATATTATATTTCTAATCACGATTGATCTTCCGAAAACAGAGGATTAAGTTCGAGACCGCACGAGTTCGTGTAAATGGGATTAACCTACCCGCGTTGATCGTTAATTCATTGTTACACATTTACATAGTGTCATGTGCTATCTGTAACATAACCATGCTAGGATCGGTGATGTTTTAACGGTGAGGGGGAGAGGGGTGATGTTTTAACGGTGATGGGGAGCGGGGTGATGTTTTAACAGTGAAGGGGAGCGGGGTGATGTAATATTAATGTATTTTACTAGTTGTATGGTGTTGATAACACGATTGTTCAACTTACGCAAAAGCAAAATTAATTACTTTACTTAAAATAGATAGTTTGGGCTAGGTACGGTATTTATAGACACAGTCCCCGTTCCCTTTCCCTCTCCCTCCCAGCCCCCACTACAAAATTAAAGGGGCAGTAAAGTCAAATATGAGCCTTATGTGTTGGAAAGATGCATACCCGGACCACCAACACATACTGACAGGCCACTACACCAACTTTTGTGTCACTAACCACTAACAAACTAATCACTAACTCAATGTTCTGGACTGACAGCAAAAGTAGCTGAGGTGTGTGTGTGTGTGTGTGTGTGTGTGTGTGTGTGTGTGTGTGTGTGTGTGTGTGTGTGTGTGTGTGCCCAGGACAGCGTGCTTGAACCTTAGTTGGATATAAGTACGAAAATAAGATTTTTTCAAGGTACAATATTCACGTGACGGTTAAAAGTGACAGACCCTAGTTTTTAAACACTACTATACGTTTTTGATCATTGAAGTTTGTTTTCTTTAACGACACCACTAGGGCACATTGATTAATTAATCAGTGGCTTTTTGATGTCAAGCATTTGATAATCTGACTCCTAGTCATCAGAAAAAAACCGCTACATTTTTCTTAATGCAGCAATGGATCTTTTATATGCACTTTCCCATAGACAGGACAGCACATTCTAGTACCACGGCCTTTGACAAGTTGCGGTGCACTGGTTTTAACGAGAAAAACCCCAATCAGTTAAATGGATCCGCCGAGGTGGTTCGATCCTGCGACGTAAGCACCTCAAGCGAGCACTCAACCGACGTTTTGATCATACTTTATACTTCAAATATACTACAAATCATACTTTACTCAGATTCATGGTTTAGATTATCCATTGTGGTACATTAGGAATCTTTCTGGTTATCCGTGTGTTTCTAATACCACGAAATGCATTCTTCATATTTCTACCAAAAAAAAGAATATACACGAAGAAGTATTTCTGAGAAGCAACGTTTATCGACCCAAGTTCTAGTCTATTTTTAGACGGTATGTTCCTCATCAAAGATCACAGAGTTTAGTTTCACTCGATTACAACTTTATTCAGATGTTGAAGGTTTGTTTATTAACCAAACTTAGTGTCAATTTTCACGGGTTTAAAACTACGTTCTGCGTCTTTAATGACAATGAACAAGACACAACTTTTTTTTTTAAATGTACCAAATCTAATATGCACACCCACTAGCCTTAGTTAAAATGTATTGGAGAGTGGTACAGTTATTCCTGCCCTCTCATAGTATATGCCTTAGAAATATAGCTCTTATTGCAATATCGATACATTTTTATCTAGTAGTTTAGAACAGAATATTTCTGTTATTCCAATCTCGTACAAAGATTCCTTTCCTCTCCTATCTTTAGAAATATTGTTGTTATTGCGACTTTAAAAGGACAGACCATAGTTTTTTAAACACTACAGCATATTTTTCACTATTAGAGCCGTTTATGATCACTGAAATTAAACATTACTTATATTTTATTGTTTAGATTATCCATTTCCCTACAACCGAAGTGTTGCTGGTTATTCTGGTGTTTCTAATACCACATAATGCATTTTTCATATTTTCGAAAACGCACGTGCCTCTGAGAAGTAATGATTATTGAATCGTGTTTTAGTCTATTTTTAAGGGTATTTCAACGTCAGACTCTATTGTATCCAAATTTGTTACAGGTTTGTAAATGAACCAAACTTAGTGTCCATTGTTATGGACTGAAACTAAAGTTTTGGTGAAAAATATGCCTCAGTGTTTAAAAATATGCCTCAGTGTTTAAAAATATGCCTCAGTGTTTAAAAATATGCCTCAGTGTTTAAAAATATGCCTCAGTGTTTAAAAACTAGGGTCTGTTCCTTTAAAGAAGCATTCTCGAAGATATTTTTATCTAATAGTTTACAACAGAACAATGCTGTTATTGCAATTTTAGAATATAATCTATACACACTTTTATCTAATAGTTTACAACAGAACAATGCTGTTATTGCAATTTTAGAATATAATCTATACACACTTTTATCTAATAGTTTACAACAGAACAATGCTGTTATTGCAATTTTAGAATATAATCTATACACACTTTTATCTACAACAGAACAATGCTGTTATTGCAATTTTAGAATATAATCTTACACACTTTTATCAACAAGAACAATGCTGTTATTGCAATTTTAGAATATAATCTATACACACTTTTATCTAATAGTTTACAACAGAACAATGCTGTTATTGCAATTTTAGAATATAATCTATACACACTTTTATCTAATAGTTTACAACAGAACAATGCTGTTATTGCAATTTTAGAATATAATCTATACACACTTTAATAGTTTACAACATATTGCTGTTATTGCAATTTTAGAATATAATCTATACACGCTTTTATCTAATAGTTTACAACAGAATATTGCTGTTATTGCAATTTTAGAATATAATCTATACACACTTTTATCTATTAGTTTATAACAGAACAATGCTGTTATTGCAATTTTAGAATATAATCTATACACACTTTTATCTAATAGTTTACAACAGAATATTGCTGTTATTGCAATTTTAGAATATAATCTATACACGCTTTTATCTAATAGTTTACAACAGAACAATGCTGTTATTGCAATTTTAGAATATAATCTATACACACTTTTATCTAATAGTTTACAACAGAACAATGCTGTTATTGCAATTTTAGAATATAATCTATATACACGTTTATCTAATAGTTTATATAAAACAGAACAATATTGCTGTTAGTTTATATAAAACAGAACAATGCTGTTATTGCAATAGAATATATCTATACACACTTTTATCTATTAGTTTACAACAGAATATTTCTGTTATATTGCTGTTATTGCAATATTGCTTTAGAATAGAATATCTATACACACTTTTATCTATTAGTTTACAACAGAACAATGCTGTTATTGCAATTTTAGAATATAATCTATACACACTTTTATCTAATAGTTTACACATGCTGTTATTGCAATTTTAGAATATTCTATACACACTTTTATCTAATAGTTTACAACAGAACAATGCTGTTATTGCAATTTTAGAAATAATTTTACACACTTTTATCTAATAGTTTACAACACTGTTATTGCAATTTTAGAATTAATCTAATACTTTTATTTAGTTTACAACAGAACAATGCTGTTATTGCAATTTTAGAATATAATCTATACACACTTTTATCTAATAGTTTACAACAGAACAATGCTGTTATTGCAATTTTAGAATATAATCTATACACACTTTTATCTAATAGTTTACAACAGAACAATGCTGTTATTGCAATTTTAGAATATAATCTATACACACTTTTATCTAATAGTTTACAACAGAACAATGCTGTTATTGCAATTTTAGAATATAATCTATACACACTTTTATCTAATAGTTTACAACAGAATATTGCTGTTATTGCAATTTTAGAATATAATCTATACACACTTTTATCTAATAGTTTACAACAGAACAATGCTGAATTATTGCATGCTGTTATTGCAATTTTAGAATATAATCTATACACACTTTTATCTAATAGTTTACAACAGAAGAATGCTATTGCTGTTACACTTTTGCAATTTTAGAATATAATCTATACACACTTTTATCTAATAGTTTACAACAGAACAATGCTGTTATTGCAATTTTAGAATATAATCTATACACACTTTTATCTAATAGTTTACAACAGAACAATGCTGTTATTGCAATTTTAGAATATAATCTATACACACTTTTATCTAATGGTTTACAACATCTAATGGTTTATAACAGAACAATGCTGTTATTGCAATTTTAGAATATAATCTATACACACTTTTATCTAATGGTTTATAACAGAACAATGCTGTTGTTGCAATTTTAGAATATAATCTATACACACTTTTATCTAATAGAATATAATCTATACACACTTTTATCTAATGGTTTATAACAGAACAATGCTGTTGTTGCAATTTTAGAATATAATCTATACACACTTTTATCTAATGGTTTATAACAGAACAATGCTGTTATAGAAATTTTAGAATATAATCTATACACACTTTTATCTAATAGTTTATAACAGAACAATGCTGTTATTGCAATTTTAGAATATAATCTATACACACTTTTATCTAATAGTTTACAACAGAACAATGCTGTTATTGCAATTTTAGAATATAATCTATATACACTTTTATCTAATAGTTTACAACAGAACAATGCTGTTATTGCAATTTTAGAATATAATCTATATATACGTTTATCTAATAGTTTATATAAAACAGAACAATGCTGTTATTGCAATTTTAGAACATAATCTATATACACGTTTATCTTATAGTTTATATAAAACAGAACAATGCTGTTATTGCAATTTTAGAATATAATCTATACACATTTTTATCTAATAGTTTATAACAGAACAATACTGTTATTGCAATTTTAGAATACAATCTATATACACGTTTATCTAATAGTTTATAACAGAATATTGCTGTTATTGCAATTTCAATACACTTTTATTTATAGATAGGTTTTGAGGAGAGATTGTGAGTTTATTAAAACTGCAGTTGTGTTTGTATTTTGTATTAACAAACCATGTTATAACTCTAATATACCGAGAAGAGATTGCCGCTTTAAGAGTAACACATTCAAGGCAGTAGGTTTAATAATCGGTGAACTGACTAAACCGTTTCCTCTCTTGGATGGCGTTGACGTTTAGACTCAGTCAATTACGTTCGCCTCACAGAGTGCGTTCGTTCGTCTGAGCAAATAACTGATAATATTTTCTATTTGGATAGAATATTTATTCCAGATGACTTCAGACGACACGGTCATTGGGAATTCAGAGCCAGGTTTGTATTCATAGCCTCAGTTGCGTATTTCCACAGTGCGCCTATTCAGCAAAGGATGCTGGAAGGAGATTTTTGTTGTTCTTCTTCTTCTTCTTCAGATATAGGCCTATTAAAGTCATTAACCCAAGTTTTTACGCAAAGTAAAATATGTTTGAATATTACAGGGGTTTTTAAAGGTCAGTTTACACATAATTTACATCTTTTGTTTACTTATTAATTTTGGCCAATCGAGTAAGTTTGTTAAGGGTTTTGGGGTTTCTTTTGTCATTTTGGTCTTTGTAAGGAGCTCAATTTCTTTTTCTTTTTTTTTCCTTTTTTTTTTTTTTTTGTAAACCAAAAAAGGTACGTACCTCAGAATCATGGGTGAGTGGTTTTAAATCACATTCATTCTCTACTCTCCATCTTATTCCATCGTTAATGCAAACAGTTCCAGATTGACAATTTTGCAAATGTAGCAACTGCTACAAAGCCCGCGTCTTCAGGGGTCCCGCGGGTCTATTCATCATTTGTTTTGCAAGGAAGCATTCCGGTTATTAGGTCTACTCACTACAGTTAAAGGCTGTTTTATATTTGGCACTATGTAAGCCCATTACAGAATAGTGTTTCGTTTATTTTGGTTACAAATGTAAGCCTTTGGTACGGGGTTCTTGGGGCTGGGAGTTGGGGGTGAAGGTGAGGTGTGGGGGGGGGGGGGGCAGTGTAGCCCAGTGGTACAGCGGGACGTAGCCCAGTGGTAAAGAGGGACCTAGCCCAGTGGTAAAGCAGAACGTAGCCCAATGGTAAAGTGGGGCGTAGCCCAGTGGTAAAGTGGGACCTAGCCCAGTGGTAAAGCGGGACGTAGCCCAGTGGTAAAGCGTAACGTAGCCCAGTGGTAAAGCGAGACGTAGCGCAGTGGTAAAGTGGGACCTAGCCCAGTGGTAAAGAGGGACGTAGCCCAGTGGTACAGCGGGACGTAGCCAAGTGGTAAAGAGAGACGTACCCTAGTGGTATAGTGGGACGTAGCCCAGTGATAAAGCGGAACGTGGCCCAGTGGAAAAACGGGACATAGGACGGTAGTAAAGCGAGACGTAGCCTAGTGGTAAAACGGGACATAGGCCGGTAGTAAAGCGGAATGTGGCCCAGTGGTAAAACGGGACATAGGCCGGTAGTAAAGCGAGACGTAGTATAGTGGGACGTAGTCCAGTGGTATAGTGGGACGTAGCCCAGTGGTAAAGTGGGACCTAGCCAAGTGGTACAGCGGGACGTAGCCCAGTGGTAAAGAGGGACGTAGCCCAGTAGTAAAGTGGG
>NC_054711.1:8345942-8438442 GCF_016097555.1 Gigantopelta aegis
ACTTTAACACTGGGCTACGTCCCATTATACCACTAGACTACGTCCCACTATACCACTAGGCTACGTCTGGATTCACTACCGGCCTATGTCTCGTTTTACCACTGGGCCACGTCCCGCTTTACCACTGGGCTACGTCTCGCTTTACCACTGGGCTACGTTCCGCTTTACCACTGGGCTACGTCCCACTATACCACTAGGCTACGTTCCGCTTTACCACTGGGCTACGTCCCATTATACCAGTAGGCTACGTTCCGCTTTACCACTGGGCTACGTCCCTCTTTACCACTAGGCTAGTTCCCTCTTTACCACTGGGCTACGTCCGTCTTTACAACTGGCCTAGGTCCCACTTTACCACTGAGCTACGTCCCACTTTACCACTGGGCTACGTCCCACTATAACACTAGGCTACGTCTCGCTGTACTACCGGCCTATGTCCCGTTTTACCACTGGGCCACATCCCGCTTTACTACCGGCCTATGTCCCGTTTTACCACTAGGCTACGTCTCGCTTTACTACCCGCCTATGTCCCGTTTTACCACTGGGCCACGTTCCGCTTTACCACTGGGCAACGTCCCACTATACCACTAGGCTACGTCTCGCGTTACTACCGGCCTATGTACCGTTTTACCACTGGGCTACGTCCCGCTTTACTACCGGCCTATGTCCCGTTTTACCACTAGGCTACGTCTCGCTTTACCACTGGGCCACGTCCCACTATACCACTAGGCTACGTCTCGCTTTACTACCGGCCTATGTCTCGTTTTACCACTGGGCCACGTCCCGCTTTACCACTGGGCTACGTCCCACTTTACCACTAGGCTACGTCTCGCGGCCTATGTCTCGTTTTACCACTGGGCCATGTCCCGCTTTACCACTGGGCTACGTCCCTCTTTACCACTGGGCTACGTCCCTCTTTACCACTGGGCTACGTCACGCTGTACCACTGTGCTAGGTCCCACTTTACCACTGGGCTACGTCCCACTTTACCTTTGGGCTAGCCCAGTGGTAAAGCGAGACGTAGCCCAGTGGTAAAGCGGGACGTAGCCCAGTGGTAAAGCGGGACGTAGCCCAGTGGTAAAGCGGGACGTAGCCCGGACGTAGCCCAGTGGTAAAGCGGGACGTAGCCCAGTGGTAAAGCGGGACGTAGCCCAGTGGTAAAGCGGGACGTAGCCCAGTGGTAAAACGGGACATAGGCCGGTAGTAAAGCGGGACGTAGCCCAGTGGTAAAACGGGACATAGGCCGGTGGTAAAGCGGGACGTAGCCCAGTGGTAAACGGGACGTAGGCCCAGTGGTGGTAGTGGTAAAGTGGGGTATAGTAGGGACGTAGCCCAGTGGTAAAACGGGACGTAGCCCAGTGGTAAAGCGGGACGTAGCCCAGTGGTAAAGCGGACGTAGCCCAGTGGTAAAGCGGGACGTAGCCCAGTGGTAAAGTGGGACGTAGCCCAGTGGTAAAGCGGGACGTAGCCCAGTGGTAAAGCGGGACGTAGCCCAGTGGTAAAGCGGGACGTAGCCCAGTGGTAAAGCGGGACGTAGCCCAGTGGTAAAAACGGGACGTAGTGGTAAAAAGCGGGACGTAGCCCAGTGGTAAAGCGGGACGTAGCCCAGTGGTAAAGCGGGACGTAGCCCAGTGGTAAAGCGGGACGTAGCCCAGTGGTAAAGCCCAGTGGTAAAGGGACGTAGCCCAGTGGTAAAACGGGACGTAGCCCAGTGGTAAAGCGGGACGTAGCCCAGTGGTAAAGCGGGACGTAGCCCAGTGGTAAAGCGGGACGTAGCCCAGTGGTAAAGCGAGCGGACGTAGCCCAGTGGTAAAGCGGGACGTAGCCCAGTGGTAAAGCGGGACGTAGCCCAGTGGTAAAACGGGACGTAGCCCAGTGGTAAAAGCGTGACGTAGCCCAGTGGTAAAGCGGGACGTAGCCCAGTGGTAAAGCGGGACGTAGCCCAGTGGTAAAGCGGGACGTAGCCCAGTGGTAAAGCGGGACGTAGCCCAGTGGTAAAGCGGGACGTAGCCCAGTGGTAAAGCGGGACGTAGCCCAGTGGTAAAGCGGGACGTAGCCCAGTGGTAAAGCGGGACGTAGCCCAGTAAAGCGGGGTAGCCCAGTGGTAAAGCGGGACGTAGCCCAGTGGTAAGCGGGACGTAGCCCAGTGGTAAAGCGGGACGTAGCCCAGTGGTAAAGCGGGACGTAGCCCAGTGGTAAAGCGGGACGTAGCCCAGTGGTAAAGCGGGACGTAGCCCAGTGGGTAAAGCGGGACGTAGCCCAGTGGTAAAGCGGGACGTAGCCCAGTGGTAAAGTAAAGCGGGACGTAGCCCAGTGGTAAAGCGGGACGTAGCCCAGTGGTAAAGCGGGACGTAGCCCAGTGGTAAAGCGGGACGTAGCCCAGTGGTAAAGGGACGTAGCCCAGTGGTAAAGCGGGACGTAGCCCAGTGGTAAAGCGGGACGTAGCCCAGTGGTAAAGCGGGACGTAGCCCAGTGGTAAAGCGGGACGTAGCCCAGTGGTAAAGCGGGACGTAGCCCAGTGGTAAAGCGGGACGTAGCCCAGTGGTAAAGCGGGACGTAGCCCAGTGGTAAAAGCCCGTATAGCGGGACGTGGCCCAGCCCAGTGGTAAAGCGGGACGTAGCCCAGTGGTAAAGCGGGACGTAGCCCAGTGGTAAAGCGGGACGTAGCCCAGTGGTAAAGCGGGACGTAGCCCAGTGGTAAAGCGGGAAAACGGGACGTAGCCCAGTGGTAAAGCGGGACGTAGCCCAGTGGTAAAGCGGGACGTAGCCCAGTGGTAAAGCGGGACGTAGCCCAGTGGTAAAGCGGGACGTAGCCCAGTGGTAAAGCGGGACGTAGCCCAGTGGTAAAGCGGGACGTAGCCCAGTGGTAAAGCGGGACGTAGCCCAGTGGTAAAGCGGGACGTAGCCCAGTGGTAAAGCGGGACGTAGCCCAGTGGTAAAGTGGGACGTAGCCCAGTGGTAAAGTGGGACGTAGCCCAGTGGTAAAGTGGGACGTAGCCCAGTGGTAAAGCGGGACGTAGCCCAGTGGTAAAGTAAAGCGGGACGTAGCCCAGTGGTAAAGTGGGACGTAGCCCAGTGGTAAAGCGGGACGTAGCCCAGTGGTAAAGTGGGACGTAGCCCAGTGGTAAAGCGGGACGTAGCCCAGTGGTAAAGCGGGACGTAGCCCAGAGCGGGACGTAGCCCAGTGGTAAAGCGGGACGTAGCCCAGTGGTAAAGCGGGACGTAGCCCAGTGGTAAAGCGGGACGTAGCCCAGTGGTAAAGCGGGACGTAGCCCAGTGGTAAAGCGGGACGTAGCCCAGTGGTAAAGCGGGACGTAGCCCAGTGGTAAAGTGGGACGTAGCCCAGTGGTAAAGCGGGACGTAGCCCAGTGGTAAAGCGGGACGTAGCCCAGTGGTAAAGCGGGACGTAGCCCAGTGGTAAAGCGGGACGTAGCCCAGTGGTAAAACGGGACATAGGCCGGTGGTAAAGCGAGACGTAGCCCAGTGGTAAAGCGGGACGTAGCCCAGTGGTAAAGCGGGACGTAGCCCAGTGGTACGTAAGTGGGACGTAGCCCAGTGGTAAAGCGGGACGTAGCCCAGTGGTAAAGCGGGACGTAGCCCAGTGGTAAAGCGGGACGTAGCCCAGTGGTAAAGCGGGACGTAGCCCAGTGGTAAAGCGGGACGTAGCCCAGTGGTAAAGCGGGACGTAGCCCAGTGGTAAAGCGGGACGTAGCCCAGTGGTAAAGCGGGACGTAGCCCAGTGGTAAAGCGGGACGTAGCCCAGTGGTAAAGCGGGACGTAGCCCAGTGGTAAAGCGGGACGTAGCCCAGTGGTAAAACGGGACATAGGCCGGTAGTAAAGCGGGACGTGGCCCAGTGGTAAAACGGGACATAGGCCGGTGGTAAAGCGAGACGTAGCCTAGTGGTATAGTGGGACGTAGTCCAGTGGTATAGTGGGACGTAGCCCAGTGGTAAAGTGGGACGTAGCCCAGTGGTAAAGCGGAACGTAGCCCAATGGTAAAGTGGGACGTAGCCCAGTGGTAAAGTGGGACGTAGCCCAGTGGTAAAGAGGGACGTAGCCCAGTGGTAAAGAGGGACGTAGCCCAGTGGTAAAGAGGGACGTAGCCCAGTGGTAAAGCGGGACGTAGCCCAGTGGTAAAGCGGGACGTAGCCCAGTGGTAAAGCGGGACGTAGCCCAGTGGTAAAGCGGGACGTAGCCCAGTGGTAAAGCGGGACGTAGCCCAGTGGTAAAGCGGGACGTAGCCCAGTGGTAAAGTGGGACGTAGCCCAGGGACATAGCCCAGTGGTAAAGCGGGACGTAGCCCAGTGGTAAGCGGGACGTAGCCCAGTGGTAAAGCGGGACGTAGCCCAGTGGTAAAACGGGACATAGCCCAGTGGTAAACGCGGGACGTAGCCCAGTGGTAAAGTGGGACGTAGCCCAGTGGTAAAGCGGGACGTAGCCCAGTGGTAAAGAGGGACGTAGCCCAGTGGTAAAGCGGGACGTAGCCCAGTGGTAAAGCGGGACGTAGCCCAGTGGTAAAGTGGGACGTAGCCCAGTGGTAAAGCGGGACGTAGCCCAGTGGTAAAGCGGGACGTAGCCCAGTGGTAAAGCGGGACGTAGCCCAGTGGTAAAGCGGGACGTAGCCCAGTGGTAAAGCGGGACAGTGGCGGGACGTAGCCCAGTGGTAAAGCGGGACATAGCCCAGTGGTAAAGCGAGACGTAGCCCAGTGGTATAGTGGGACGTAGCCCAGTGGTATAGTGGGACGTAGCCCAGTGGTAAAGTGGGACGTAGCCCAGTGGTAAAGCGGAACGTAGCCCAGTGGTAAAGTGGGACGTAGCCCAGTGGTAAAGCGGGACGTAGCCCAGTGGTAAAGAGGGACGTAGCCCAGTGGTAAAGCGGGACGTAGCCCAGTGGTAAAGCGGGACGTAGCCCAGTGGTAAAGCGGGACGTAGCCCAGTGGTAAAGCGGGACGTAGCCCAGTGGTAAAGTGGGACGTAGCCCAGTGGTAAAGCGGGACGTGGCCCAGTGGTAAAACGAGACATAGGCCGGTAGTAAAGCGAGACGTAGCCTAGTGGTAAAGTGGGACGTAGTGGGACGTAGCCCAGTGGTAAAGCGGGACGTAGCCCAGTGGTAAAGCGGGACGTAGCCCAGTGGTAAAGCGGGACGTAGCCCAGTGGTAAAGCGGGACATAGCCCGGTGGTAAAGCGGGACGTAGCCCAGTGGTAAAGCGGGACGTAGCCCAGTGGTAAAGCGGGACGTAGCCCAGTGGTAAAAGACGGGACGTAGCCCAGTGGTAAAGCGGGACGTAGCCCAGTGGTAAAGCCCAGTGGACGTAGCCCAGTGGTAAAGTGGGACGTAGCCCAGTGGTAAAGCGGGACGTAGCCCAGTGGTAAAACGGGACATAGGCCGGTGGTAAAGCGGGACGTAGCCCAGTGGTAAAGTGGGACGTAGCCCAGTGGTAAAGGGGACGTAGCCCAGTGGTAAAGTGGGACGTAGCCCAGTGGTAAAGCGGGACGTAGCCCAGTGGTAAAGCGGGAAGCCCAGTGGTAAAAGGGACGTAGCCCAGTGGTAAAGCGGGACGTAGCCCAGTGGTAAAACGGGACATAGGCCGGTAGTAAAGCGGGACGTAGCCCAGTGGTAAAACGGGACGTAGCCCAGTGGTAAAGCGGGACGTAGCCCAGTGGTAAAGTGGGACGTAGCCCAGTGGTAAAGCGGGACGTAGCCCAGTGGTAAAGTGGGACGTAGCCCAGTGGTAAAGCGGGACGTAGCCCAGTGGTAAAGCGGGACGTAGCCCAGTGGTAAAGTGGGACGTAGCCCAGTGGTAAAGCGGGACGTAGCCCAGTGGTAAAGCGGGACGTAGCCCAGTGGTAAAGCGGGACGTAGCCCAGTGGTAAAGCGGGACGTAGCCCAGTGGTAAAGTGGGACGTAGCCCAGTGGTAAAGCGGGACGTAGCCCAGTGGTAAAGCGGGACGTAGCCCAGTGGTAAAGCGGGACGTGGCCCAGTGGTAAACAGACATAGGCCGGTAGTAAAGCGAGACGTAGCCTAGTGGTATAGTGGGACGTAGCCCAGTGGTAAAGCGGGACGTAGCCCAGTGGTAAACGGGACGTAGCCCAGTGGTAAAGCGGGACGTAGCCCAGTGGTAAAACGGGACGTAGCCCAGTGGTAAAGCGAGACGTAGCCCAGTGGTAAAGCGGGACGTAGCCCAGTGGTAAAACGGGACATAGGCCGGTAGTAAAGCGGGACGTAGCCCAGTGGTAAAACGGGACGTAGCCCGGTGGTAACGCGAGACGTAGCCTAGTGGTATAGTGGGACGTAGCCCAGTGGTAAAGCGGAACGTGGCCCAGTGGTAAAACGGGACATAGCCCAGTGGTAAAGCGAGACGTAGCCTAGTGGTAAAACGGGACATAGGCCGGTAGTAAAGCGGGACGTGGCCCAGTGGTAAAACGGGACATAGGCCGGTAGTAAAGCGAGACGTAGCCTAGTGGTATAGTGGGACGTAGTCCAGTGGTATAGTGGGACGTAGCCCAGTGGTAAAGTGGGACCTAGCCCAGTGGTAAAGCGGAACGTAGCCCAATGGTAAAGTGGGACGTAGCCCAGTGGTAAAGTGGGACCTAGCCCAGTGGTAAAGAGGGACGTAGCCCAGTGGTAAAGAGGGACGTAGCCCAGTGGTAAAGCGGGACGTAGCCCAGTGGTAAAGTGGGACGTAGCCCAGTGGTAAAGCGGGACGTAGCCCAGTGGTAAAGCGGGACGTAGCCCAGTGGTAAAGCGGGACGTGGCCCAGTGGTAAAACGAGACATAGGCCGGTAGTAAAGCGAGACGTAGCCTAGTGGTATAGTGGGACGTAGCCCAGTGGTAAAGCGGGACGTAGCCCAGTGGTAAACGGGACGTAGCCCAGTGGTAAAGCGGGACGTAGCCCAGTGGTAAAGCGGGACGTAGCCCAGTGGTAAAACGGGACATAGGCCGGTGGTAAAGCGAGACGTAGCCTAGTGGTATAGTGGGACGTAGCCCAGTGGTATAGTGGGACGTAGCCCAGTGGTAAAGTGGGACCTAGCCCAGTGGTAAAGCGGAACGTAGCCCAGCCGTAGCCCAGTGGTAAAGCGGGACGTAAGTGGGACGTAGCCCAGTGGTAAAAGCGGGACGTAGCCCAGTGGTAAAACGAGACATAGGCCAGTGGTAAAGCGAGACGTAGCCCAGTGGTAAAGTGGGACGTAGCCCAGTGGTAAACGTAGCCCAGTGGGACGTAGCCCAGTGGTAAAGTGGGACGTAGCCCAGTGGTAAAGCGGGACGTAGCCCAGTGGTAAAGCGAGACGTAGCCCAGTGGTAAAGTGGGACGTAGCCCAGTGGTAAAGTGGGACGTAGCCCAGTGGTAAAGTGGGACGTAGCCCAGTGGTAAAGCGGGACGTAGCCCAGTGGTAAAGTGGGACGTAGCCCAGTGGTAAAGCGGGACGTAGCCCAGTGGTAAAGCGGGACGTAGCCCAGTGGTAAAGCGGGACGTAGCCCAGTGGTAAAGTGGGACGTAGCCCAGTGGTAAAAAAGCGGGACGTAGCCCAGTGGTAAAGCGGGACGTAGCCCAGTGGTAAAACGGGACGTAGCCCAGTGGACGGACGCCCAGTGGTAAAGTGGGACGTAGCCCAGTGGTAAAGCGGGACGTAGCCCAGTGGTAAAGCGGGACGTAGCCCAGTGGTAAAGAGGGACGTAGCCCAGTGGTAAAGCGGGACGTGGCCCAGTGGTAAAACGGGACATAGGCCGGTGGTAAAGCGGGACGTAGCCTAGTGGTAAAGCGGGACGTGGCCCAGTGGTAAAGCGGGACATAGGCCGGTGGTAAAGCGGGACGTAGCCCAGTGGTAAAGCGAGACGTAGCCCAGTGGTAAAGCGGGACGTAGCCCAGTGGTAAAGCGGGACGTAGCCCAGTGGTAAAGCGGGACGTAGCCCAGTGGTAAAGCGGGACGTAGCCCAGTGGTAAAGCGGGACGTAGCCCAGTGGTAAAACGGGACATAGGCCGGTAGTAAAGCGAGACGTAGCCTAGTGGTAAAGCGGGACGTAGCCCAGTGGTAAAACGGGACATAGGCCGGTAGTAAAGCGGGACGTAGCCCAGTGGTAAAACGGGACATAGGCCGGTAGTAAAGCGAGACGTAGCCTAGTGGTATAGTGGGACGTAGCCCAGTGGTAGTGGGACGTAGCCCAGTGGTAAAGCGGGACGTAGCCCAGTGGTAAAGCGGGACGTAGCCCAGTGGTAAAGCGGGACGTAGCCCAGTGGTATAGCCCAGTGGGACGTAGCCCAGTGGTAAAGCGGGACGTAGCCCAGTGGTAAAGCGGGACGTAGCCCAGTGGTAAAGCGGGACGTAGCCCAGTGGTAAAGCGAGACGTAGCCCAGTGGTAAAGCGGGACGTAGCCCAGTGGTAAAGCGGGACGTAGCCCAGTGGTATAAAGTGGGACGTAGCCCAGTGGTAAAGTGGGACGTAGCCCAGTGGTAAAGTGGGACGTAGCCCAGTGGTAAAGCGGGACGTAGCCCAGTGGTAAAGTGGGACGTAGCCCAGTGGTAAAGCGGGACGTAGCCCAGTGGTAAAGCGGGACGTAGCCCAGTGGTAAAGCGGGACGTGGCCCAGTGGTAAAACGAGACATAGGCCGGTAGTAAAGCGAGACGTAGCCTAGTGGTATAGTGAGACGTAGCCCAGTGGTAAAGCGGGACGTAGCCCAGTGGTAAAGCGGGACGTGGCCCAGTGGTAAAACGAGACATAGGCCGGTAGTAAAGCGAGACGTAGCCTAGTGGTATAGTGAGACGTAGTCCAGTGGTATAGTGGGACGTAGCCCAGTGGTAAAGTGGGACCTAGCCCAGTGGTAAAGCGGGACGTAGCCCAGTGGTAAAGTGGGACGTAGCCCAGTGGTAAAGCGGGACGTAGCCCAGTGGTAAAGCGGGACGTAGCCCAGTGGGCCGACGTAGCCCAGTGGTAAAGCGGGACGTAGCCCAGTGGTAAAGCGACGTAGCCCAGTGGTGCGGGAGTAGCCCAGTGGTAAAACGGGACGTAGCCCAGTGGTAAAGCGGGACGTAGCCCAGTGGTAAAAAAGCCCGGGACAGTAGGCCAGTGGTAAAGCGGGACGTAGCCCAGTGGTAAAGTGGGACGTAGCCCAGTGGTAAAGCGGGACGTAGCCCAGTGGTAAAGCGGGACGTAGCCCAGTGGTAAAGCGGGACGTAGCCCAGTGGTAAAGCGGGACGTAGCCCAGTGGTAAAGCGGGACGTGGCCCAGTGGTAAAACGGGACATAGGCCGGTGGTAAAGCGGGACGTAGCCCAGTGGTAAAGCGGGACGTAGCCCAGTGGTAAAGCGGGACATAGGCCGGTGGTAAAGCGAGACGTAGCCCAGTGGTAAAGCGGGACGTAGCCCAGTGGTAAAGCGGGACGTAGCCCAGTGGTAAAGCGGGACGTAGCCCAGTGGTAAAGCGGGACGTAGCCCAGTGGTAAAGCGGGACGTAGCCCAGTGGTAAAGCGGGACGTAGCCCAGTGGTAAAGCGGGACGTAGCCCAGTGGTAAAGCGGGACGTAGCCAGTGGTAAAGCGGGACGTAGCCCAGTGGTAAAGCGGGACGTAGCCCAGTGGTAAAGCGGGACGTAGCCCAGTGGTGAAGCGGGACGTAGCCCAGTGGTAAAGCGGGACGTAGCCCAGTGGTAAAACGGGACATAGGCCGGTAGTAAAGCGAGACGTAGCCTAGTGGTATAGTGGGACGTAGCCCAGTGGTAAAGCGGGACGTAGCCCAGTGGTAAAGCGGGACGTAGCCCAGTGGTAAGTGGGATAGCCCAGGGACGTAGCCCAGTGGTAAGCGGGACGTAGCCCAGTGGTAAAGTGGGACGTAGCCCAGTGGTAAAGCGGGACGTAGCCCAGTGGTAAAGCGGGACGTAGCCCAGTGGTAAAGCGGGACGTAGCCCAGTGGTAAAACGGGACGTAGGCCAGTGGTAAAGCGGGACGTAGCCCAGTGGTAAAGTGGGACGTAGCCCAGTGGTAAAGTGGGACGTAGCCCAGTGGTAAAGCGGGAGTGGGACGACGTAGCCCAGTGGTAAAGTGGGACGTAGCCCAGTGGTAAAGTGGGACGTAGCCCAGTGGTAAAGTGGGACGTAGCCCAGTGGTACAGCGGGACGTAGCCCAGTGGTAAAGAGGGACGTAGCCCAGTGGTAAAGTGGGACCTAGCCCAGTGGTAAAGCGGGACGTAGCCCAGTGGTAAAGTGGGACGTAGCCCAGTGGTAAAGTGGGACGTAGCCCAGTGGTAAAGCGGGACGTAGCCCAGTGGTAGCGGGACGTAGACGGAACGTAGCCCAGTGGTAAAGTGGGACGTAGCCCAGTGGTAAAGCGGGACGTAGCCCAGTGGTAAAGCGGGACGTAGCCCAGTGGTAAAGCGGGACGTAGCCCAGTGGTAAAGCGGGACGTAGCCCAGTGGTAAAGCGGGACGTAGCCCAGTGGTAAAGCGGGACGTAGCCCAGTGGTAAAGCGGGACGTAGCCCAGTGGTAAAGCGGGACGTAGCCCAGTGGTAAAGCGAGACATAGCCCAGTGGTAAAGCGAGACGTAGCCTAGTGGTAAAGCGAGACGTACCAAATGTTTGACATCCAATAGTCCATGATTAGTCAATCGCTGTGCTCTCGCGATTTAGCTATGTCGGTCGAGCACTCACCTGATGTGTTTTTGTCACAGGATCGAATCTCCTCGATGTACCCATTTTGTATTTTTGTCCCGACAAACGTCGCGGGATGTTTTGTCTGTCTGTGGGATGTTCTGTCTGTCTGTGGGATGGTGTATGTAAATGATTCCCCGCCGGCTACCGACCCTGGTCGTGCTGCTGGTCCTCTATTCAGTTATCAAACGCCGGCGGTCCCTTGTCCCATCCATCCTAACCCCTTTCCTGTCCTGGACGGAGGAGCCGGCGTAAGTGGACACCTGCGCCCATGACAGGCGTGCGCTACAGCAGCTTGTTCTGAATGTGCACGTTAAACCCGATGACTTGAACTGATGGACCAATGTCATTTTTTTTTTTTCATTTCAACTTATTTCGTGCTTATTATCCAATTAAGGTTCAAGCACGCTGTCCTGGACACACACCTTAGCTATCTGGGCTGTCTGTCCAGGACAGTTGGTTAGTTGTTAGTGGACAGTGGCTAGTGAGAAAGAAGAGGGTGTAGTGGTCTTACACCTACCCACTGAGTTGTTAAAACTCACTCTGGGTGGGAGCCGGTACCGGGATGCGAACCCAGTACCTCTCAGCCAGTACAATGTAGCAGGTTTCCTCTAAGACAAAGATTACCAAATGTTTGACATCCACTAGCAGGTGATTAATAATAAATATGTGTGCCTCTAGTGGTGTTGCTATAAAGCGAAACAAACTTTAACTAAAGCATATCGAGCAAACGAAGCGTCGCGGTGTAAAATCAATAGATTCAGCAATATAATCTCAAAAGGAAAGGAAGGAAATGTTTTATTTAACGGCGCACTCAACACCTATTATTTACGGAAGTAAATGTTTTATTTAACGTCCCACTCAACACATTTTATTTACGGTTATATGACGTCGGAAATATGGTTACGGACCACACAGATATTGAGAGAGGAAAGCCGCTGTCGCCACTTCATGGGCTACTCTTTTCGATTTACAGCAAGGGATCTTTTATATGCACTATCCCATAGACAGGATAACACACACCACGTCCTTTGATATACCAGTCGTGGTGCACTGGCTGGAGCGAGAAATAGCCTAATGGGTCTACCGACGGGGATCGATCCCAGACCGACCGCACATCAAGCGAACGCTTTACCACTGGGCTACATCACGCCCCACTCAAAGGGAGTTAGAAATGACAGAAGGGGTAATGGGATGTCACGAGTGATATATATTAAAGGTCGTGGTATGTGCTGTTCTGTCTGTGGGGAAAGTGCATATAAAAGTTCCCTTGCTGCTGGTGAAAAACGGCCATGGTGGCGTCGTGGTTCAGCCATCGGACATAAAGCTGGTAGGTATAGGGTTCGCAGCCCGGTACCGGCTCCCACCCACTCTATAGGTAGTTGTAAGACCACTACACCCTCTTCTGTCTTACTAACCACTAACAACTAACAACTAACCCACTAACAACTAACCCAATGGATAATTTAAACAATAAAATATAAATAATGTTTGATTTCAGTGATCATAAACGACTCTAATAGTGAAAAATATGCCTTAGTGTTTAAAAACTAGGGTATGTCCCTTTAAATACAACCAATTTTAAGTGAAGATTACATGTCAGAAGGGGCGGGATTTAGCTCATTCAGTTGAGTGCTCGCCTGAGGTGCTTGCGTCGCAGGATCGAATCACCTCAGTGGATCCATTCAACTTATTGGGGGGTTTTCTTGTTCCAACCAGTGTTTCACAACTGGTCAAAGGCCGTGGTATGTGTTTTCCTGTCTGTAGGAAAATGCATATAAAGGATTCTTTGCTGCTAATTGAAAAATGTACCTGGTTTCCTCTGATGACTATGAGTCAGAATTACCTAATGTTTGACATCCAGTAGCCGATGATTAATTAATCAGTGTGTTGTAGGGGTGCGGTTAAACAAAACAGACTTTAACTGCAGACTACGTGTCAGAATTACTAAATGTTTGACAACTAATAACCGATGATTAATCAATTAATATGCTCTAGTGGTCTCCTTAAACAAAACAAACTTTTAACTTTATCTCAGTAATACGTTGCCATGGTCACAAAGACGCTAATATCAACATCAGAAGATTATACACGAAGTCTTTGTAAACTGAAGGAAAAACAATTAACAATAAAAAATGTATATATATAGTTTTAATAAATAATGCTCTCAGTCGTGTGTTATATTAATTCATATACCACACCTATTTTATAAAACCATGGAGGGTTTGTATCGGAAATCCCCCTTCTTATGTGACTCATCTCCTTCATGAATGATGATTAATTACATTTTGTAGGCATACATGTAATAATTCTGTTTTTAAAAGAGAATACGAAAATCCCGATAAACCCGATAAACCCACTAAACCCTTGAACAACAATCTAACCGTGTCATTGTGTGTAGTTCCTTCAAGTCCAACGGTAAGGCAATGTAACGCGATCACTGTACTTAGTCACATGAATTAAAGGTGGGTGATAATTGGGAATGGATCGGGTAGAATGACGATGGTAATTTCCTCAGAGAGATCACGTGGGTAGTAATGGGGCTTTACTGATTGCTGGAAACCTTTTCTGAGGGGGGTTTTAATGGACAAACGTCAGTTCATGGTAATTATAAATTACTTCATCATAGTGTAAAAGAAAAGAAGAAATAGGAAAGGAATGGGAAGAAAAGAGAGCATGAATGGATGGATGGATGGATGGATGGATGGATGGGTGGGCGGGGTTTTTCGGACGGACGGACGGACGGATGGGTGGATGGATGGATGAAGGAAAGGATACAGAGAGGGAGGTAGAGATGGATGAATGAATGGATAAAGGAAGGAAGGAAGGATCGATCAATCAATCAATCAGCCAATCAAACAATGAATGAATGATTGAATTAATTAATTAAAGTTAAAGTTTGTTTTGTTTAACGACACCACTAGAGCACATTGATTTATTATTCATCGGCTATTGGATGTCAAACATTTGTTCTTTTTTTTACATATATAGTTTAAAGAGGAAACTCGCTATATCTTTCAATTAGAAGCAAGGGATCTTTTATATGCACCCTTCCACAGACAGGATAGCACATACCACGGATTTTGGTATGTACCAGTCGTGATGCACTGGCTGGAATGAACAATAGCCCAGTGGGTCCACCGAATGGGATCGATCCCAAACCGACCGTGCATCATGCTAGAGCTTTACCACTGGGTTACGTCCCGCCCAGAATGAATGAATGAATGAATGAATGGTGAATGGTGAATGAATGTTTAATGACGTCGGCTAGTGGGTATCAAACTGAGTTAAATGCGTAAATGAAGATATCATCAATATCAAATTAAAACTTCAAAAGTTAATTTAAAACACGGTGTAAAAAGCTGTGCAAAAAACAAAATTAATGCAGGAACAAAACAAACAAAAAAGAGAAAGAAAACTCATTACGTTTGGATTTTTTCAAATGTATATTCTAAATATAACTATCAGTGATATTGATAAATAAGTTCCGGTCTACGATAACACCGTAACGTTCCACAAAGTTACGATACAACGCCACACAAACATGAACACATTAAATATTTATTATTCTTCTTAAAACGACGTTTGCTGTGTTGATTCCACAATTATTTACAAAGACTTTCCGAAGAATACACAATATTTTAGTTACACCATTCATTGATTCTGACAGACTATATAAAATCACCGAGAAAACACACTTGGAAAAAAGAAACGAAAAAAACATTAAAGAAAAAAAAAAGAAGAAAGAAAAGAAAAGAAATAAAGAAAAAAAACTCTAATTCATTAATGTTAACAGTTTATAAAAGGAAAGAAGAATGAAAGAAAGAAAGAAAGAAAGAAAGAAAGAAAGAAAGAAGAAAAAAAACGAATCCATTGATGCTGACAATCTATATAAATTCACCAAGAAAACACAACCGGAAAAAAGAAACGAAAAAAAACCGAAAAGAAAAGAAAAGAAAGGAAAACAAAACAGAATCAATTGATGTTGACAAGAAAACACCCCGGGGGGGGGGGGGGGGGGGGGGGGGGATGTGGGGGGGGGAAGAAAAAAGAAAGAAAGAAAGAAAGAAAAAAACCCGAATTCATTGATGCTAACAGTCTATATATAAAATCACCGAGAAAACACACCCGGGAAAAAAAAAAAAAAGGGGGGGAGGGGGGGGGAGAAAAAACTCGAATTCATTGATGCTAACAGTCTATAAAAAAAAGTCACCGAGAAAACACAACCGCAAAAAAACAAAAAAACAAAAGAGAAAACAAAACAAAACAAAGAAAGAAAGAAAAACGAATTCAGTGTTGCTAACAGTCTATATAAATTGACCGAGAAAACACACCCGAAAAAAAAGAAAGAAAAAAAAAGGAAAAAAACAACAAGAAAAATCAACAACAATGAATTCAATGATGCTAACAATCTATATAAATTCACCGAGAAAACACACCCAGAAAAAAAAAAATGAAAGAAAAAACAAAGAAGAAAAAAACCCCACAAAAGACATAAGCGTACGAGATGGGGGGTGGGGTGGGGGTGGGGGCTGATGGGGGATGGCAGCCATTGAGAAAATTATCAAATTTGTGCAAAAAACATAAAAAAATTCGAGAAAAATAAGCTGGCTTGAACACTTTTCGCCATGTATTTTCATCATTTTGCTCACAATATTATTAAATAATTTTATAATCCAGGTAAAAGTGCGTAGTGATTCGTATGCAACCCTATATAGCTGTTTGGGAGTAATGCTAATATGAATAAATGTTGTCATCCAGATTCGAGCACTTTTGTTCAATTCTGGCAAAACTGAGCCTGCCCTCTTACAAAAATGGGAGCCAGTACGCGAAAAGAGAAAGAAAAAAACACACCAAAAAGCCAAACCCACCCGAATTCATTGATGCTAACAGTCTAGATAGATAGATAGAAACAAACAAACAAACAAACAAACAAAAGAAAAAAAGAAAGAAAGAAAGAAAGAAAGAAGAAAACGAATTCATTGATGCTAACAGTCTAGATAGATAGATAGAAACAAACAAACAAACAAACAACAAACAAAAGAAAGAAAGAAAGAAAGAAGAAAACGAATTCATTGATGCTAACAGTCTATATAAATTCACCGAGAAAACACACCCGGAAAAAAAAAACGAAAAACAAAAAAGAAAGAAAAACCCCGAATTCATTGATTCCAACAGACTATATAAAATTCATCGAGGAAAAACATACACACACACCCAAAAAACTAAATAAATAAATAATGTGTTCGTCATGATACATAAACACTCGCGCTTTTTGTCCTAACACTATAATATGGTTTCTTTAAAAAAAAAAAAAAAAAAAAAAAAAAAAACGATGTCCAGTCACCGCCTGTGTATCATTAATACTTTCTAAAAATACACCCACGCGCCGAATGAAACTCAATAACTGCCGATTGGCTTTGGGGGAGTACTAATAATATTAGACCACTCCCACAATCCCGTAACTGATTTGTCGGATCCCGAAGATGAAATCACGTATCGATCCGGGAATCGTCGAACGCTCCACACACGGAGGTCAAAGGTGAAATCGGCCCGATGTCGCTGATCTAATGACAGGGAGCGCAGCGTTGGTGGGGAATCCTTCTACACGCACGGCGATGACGTTCATTTGGAACTCTTCACGCAGTAAGGTGGAATAACACTCAGAACGAGTTTGACAGTCGGAGCTCTCTAGTTTAAAAGGATAAAGATCGCAAGAGAAACATTTTGTTTCATCTCGCGAGAAGTCAAACAATTTTTTTTTTTGAGAACTGGAGTTTGCAGACAACTTAGAAACTACAGAAAGATACTTAAAAAGAAATACATACATACAAGTTACAGAAAAAAAAGGTAAGTGATATTTTCAGTATAAGGTTGTTGGTGTTTTTTACGTGATTAATAATGTGAACAGAAAGTATTGAAAGCATATTGTTTAATCACTTGGCAGTTACAAATAAGGAAGGACTCGTTTATTTAACAACACCTTGGGAATTGATTGTTTTTTTCTACAGCTATTTGGAATGAAATTAAATGAATGGATAGATGTTTAACAACAGCCCAGCTCTAAAAATGTATTGGTTATTGGGTGTTAAAATAATGTAAGTGTATGAATTGACGGTCAATAAAAGCTGTTTGGTGTCTCATATACGGTAATTCCGGCACTTGATTGAGAGATAAAGATACAAGAGAACCAGCAAATAGGCTTTTCTGACCACGACAAAAAGTAAGGATTCTTTTATACACAATTTTCCATAGATAAAAATTCAATTATTATGTGAAATGAATTACAAGTACGTGATACATATTCACGAATAAATAAAAACACAAGGTAAAGTTAACTAAAGTTTGGTTTGTTTAACCACATCACTAGAGCACATTGATTTATTATCATTGGCTGTTTGGTGTCAGACATTTGGTAATTCTGACGCGTTGTCATCAGAGGAAACCCGCAATTTCATTTCAGTTTATTTCCATGCTTATTATCCAATTCAGGTTCAAGCACGCTGTCCTGGGCACACACCTCAGCTATATGGGCTGTCTGTCCAGGACAGTGGATTAGTTGTTAGTGGTTGGTGAAAGAGAAGAGGGTGTAGTGATCATTGAGTCGTTAAAACTCGCTCTGGGTGGGAGCCGGTACCGGGCTGCGAAGGAAGGAAGGAAATGTTTTATTTAACGACGCACGCACTCAACACATTTTATTTACGGTTATATGGCGTTAAGGTCCACACAGATATAAAGAGAGAAAACCCGCTGTCACCAGTTCATGGGCTACTCTTTTTCGATTAGCAGCAAGGGATCTTTTATATGCACCATCCCACAGACAGGATAGTACATACCACGGCCTTTGTTACCCGGGCTACGAACCCTGTACCTATCAGCCTTATGTTCGATAGCTTAGCCCAGATAGCTGAGGCGTATGCCCAGGACAACGTGCTTGAACTTTAATTGGATATAAGCACGAAGATAAGTTATAATGAAATAATAGAAAGACGTAGCGGAATTTCCGTAGTTTACAAAAGTAGTTAGGAAGTAAATACGATGGGTGGAATTCATGAAGACTTTTTCTTAAACGCGTGTGTTTAAAGGCATACTGTCACAGATTTAAGGACTGTATTTCTCTAAAAATGGATAATAAATGAAAATTACATGAATGTTTGGAAACCAAATCTAGCTATAGCATCATCTTAATTGAACCATGAAGGAGAGAAATTCAAATCAACCTTCTTGGTAATATTAGTTTTTGAATTATGGACCATTGCCATAATTCAATACAATAGTGTGTATGAGTCACAATTATCAAATGTTTGATATTCAACAGCTGATAATTAATAAATCAATGTGCTCTAGTGGTGTCGTTAAACAACTTTAAAACATTTCGACTTGGTAGGTTGCATTAGCAAACGATGTTATAAGATAATGAGGCAAGTTTGGTACCATATAAAAATAAATAAATACATATTCACAAAAAGGAATGTAACAGCGTGGATTTTTTTTTTTGTGGTTATATCAAAATAATAGAATTACAAGTTCAATAAAAGAAATCTAAACGAGTAAAATTTAATAATTAAAATCTGTAAAACGCACTTTTGCTATAAATGCTTGAATTGGTTCAAATGATTGTTTAAAGACGCAAACTTTAGTTTCAACAGGTAAAATTGAACACTAAGTTTGGTTAACTTACAAACTTGTAACACATTTGGATAACGTTACAAGGGAGTAAAACAAGAGTCTGTGAAGTTGAAACGCTGAAATATCATTAAAAATAGACTACCACTTGACTCCATAAATATTACTTAACAGACGCATGTGCGTTTTTAAAAATATAAAACATGTATTTTGTGGTATTAGAAACACCAGGATGACCAGAAAAACTTCGGTTGTAGGAAAATGGATAATTTAAACAATAAAATATAAGTAAAGTTTGATTTGAGTGATCATAAACGCTCTAATAGTGAAAAATATGCCTTAGTGTTTAAAAACTAGGATCTGTCGCTTTAAGAATCCTGGCGTTCATAACACTTGAATCTTCGTTTTGCGAGTTGCTTTCGGCAATGCTTATGACAGAAACTACGATAATTATTGAAGCAAGAGCTGTGGTAAATTCAGTTTATCAAGCTTAGGAAACAATGTATATAAAATTGAAGAATACAACAAATGAATATTTTGGAGAATTTAAGAATTGAACGTGATAATTGTTGACGTTCATTTAAGTATGAATCGCGGAACAGTTAACGGGCTACGCCATTCCTAACGTGTGTAGGTTGAGGCTGAGGTTGAGGTTGAGGTAATTTTATTTACGTGCCTCTATCCATGCACATGGACGAAGAAGTTTGTTTTGTTTAACGACATCACTAGAGCACATTGATTAATTAATCATCGGCTATTGGATGTGAAACTTTTGGTAAAACAGCTCATCTATATAAACAAGATTGCAAATACAACAGATGTACAGGAAAACAAAACACAAACAAACAATACATAGACATTTACAAATATAATGTCATATATCAAAACTGGGGGGAATTTACTGGGGGAAATATACCAGGGGGGATTATCGGGGGTAAATATCCGGGGGCAAATGCCCAAGAATCGAATCTGACAGGTTGTCATGAGAGAAAACCTTCTACATTTTTTCTAATGCAGCAAGTGATCTTTCGTATGCACTTTCCCACAGATAGGATAGCACATACCACGGCATTTGACCAGTTGTGGTGCACTGGTTAGCCACGTTCAGTCTCTGGCAAGGCCCGTGGTTGGGCATGAAAAGTGTCTAAAGCTGTTCTGTGGTTCATGTTTCCAAGAACGTCAAACATACTCACGTTGAATTCTTAAGTAAAAATTGTTTGTTGTATTTTTCAATTTTATATACATTGGGTTTTTTTTAACTTTATAAATTGAATTTATAGCATTGTGATAAGTTTTTATACTGATTAGTCATGTCATTATGTGATACCCAATATCTAGTTTATTTACTAGTGTACTGATTGGGTGTGTTTAGTCATTACAGTATTTTACGAGTGAGCGTTTTTCATTGATTTGAATGAAAAGGTAGGCACGGCGGAAGCAAGCCGACATTAGGGAGGGGATAACTGAGATCGAAGGCACAATGCAAGATTTCTTGGGAGGTTTCGGGGGTATGCTCCCCCCTCTCCCTCCCCCCCCCCCCCCCCCCCACAACATTTTGAAAACTAGATGTGCTGAAATTCAATTTCCTGCATTTTACAAGTAAAGTTCAACTCTGCCTAAAGATTTACTACCAATAATATTTTTGATTTAGAATTATTGGACGGGCTAGAGCCATCACCCCCCCACCCCCCACCCCGCTCCGCCGTGCCTCAAAGGGGCGGGTCCTCTGGGTCCTGATTTGGATCCGCCACATAAGAAAGTTAAATTAAAATTAATATCAAAATCATAAACTTAAGTAAGGCCCGAAACACACCGGTCCTGTGTCTGTGTTTGGGTCTGACGAGTATGAAAAAGTTGAAGTTCGTTTTGTTTAACGACACCACTAGAGCATATTTATTTATTAATCAATAATCATTGCCTATTAGATGTCAAACATTTGGTAATTTTGAAATATAGTCTTAGATAGGAAACCCGCTAAAACATTTTTACTAGTAGCAAGGGATCTTTTATATGCACGGTCCCACAGACAGGATAGCACATACCACGGCCTTTGATGTGTCAGTCGTGGTGCACTGGATGGAGCGAGAAATATTCCAATGAGCCCAACGACGGGGATCGATCCTAGACCGATTGCGCACCATGTGAGTGTTTTACCACCAGGCTACGTCCCGCCCCTGGCGAATATGGTGCCAGTCAAAAACGAAACGCATTGAATCGAATGTGATAAAACACAAACCCAGAGCTAGCGTTGGCACTCGCTAAATTCGCCTGACCGGCCTCGGTGGCGTCGTGGTTAGGCCATCGGTCTACAGGCTGGTAGGTACTGGGTTCGGATCCCAGTCGAGGCATGGGATTTTTTTATCCAGATACCGACTCCAAACCCTGAGTGAGTGTTCCGCAAGGCTCAGTGGGTAGGTGTAAACCACTTGCACCGACCAGTAATCTATAACTGGTTCAACAACGGCCATGGTTTGTGCTATCCTGCCTGTGGGAAGCGCAAATAAAAGATCCCTTACTGCTAATCGGAAGAGTAGCCCATGAAGTGGCGACAGCGGGTTTCCTCTCAAAATCTGTTTGGTCCTTAATCATATGTCTGACGCCATATAACTGTAAATAAAATGTGTTGAGTGCGTCGTTAAATAAAACATTTCTTTCTTTCGCTAAATTCGCCAGTTGCGAATTGTAAAAACAATTGGTGAATTGTATTTTAATTTAGTGGGGGAAAAAAAGGAAGAAAAAACACATTCCTGTAATAGCTGGTATTTTGTTCGGAAATAACTCGCTTTTTACAGTGTTTCAAGTGTAATAGATAAGTTGGCGAAATTGTCTGCCCACTCAGAAATAGCTATGGAAATGACTGTGTTGGCGGGAATTACAGATCTGACAGCAGACGACATAGAACACGTGCTCTGTTTTGACAGCGCTAGACTCGCCAGTTCATGGGTCGGTGTGTTTTGAGCTTTAATAGAAGATGACTCTACCAACGGGGAAGTAGGCTATATAGTTATATATACTGAGTCAAATTAAAAAAACTTCACAACCCTTTCATCTTGGTTAATTAGCAAATAACCGGCCTCGGTGGCGTCGTGGTTAGGCCATCGGTCTACAGGCTGGTAGGTACTGGGTTCGGATCCCAGTCGAGGCATGGGATTTTTAATCCAGATACCGACTCCAAACCCCGAGTGAGTGCTCCGCAAGACTCAATGGGTAGGTGTAAACAAAGGCCATGGTTTGTGCTATCCTGCCTGTGGGAAGCGCAAATAAAAAATCCCTTGCTGCCTGTCGTAAAAGAGTAGCCTATGTGGCGACAGCGGGTTTCCTCTAAAAAACAGTGTCAGAATGACGATATGTTTGACGTCCAATAACCGATGATAAGATAAAAAATCAATGTGCTCCAGTGGCAATAATAAAAAAATTAAAAAAAACTTTACTTTAATTAGCAAATATGACAGAAGAACGTGTTAAATAAGGTATTTTGTGTTGTGTTGTGTCCAAAAAAAGAATAGGAATAAATGTTGAGTCAAAAAATGTTCGATGCGCCCACAGCGTGCGTCAAAACCACAAAGAGCCAAAATAGTAATTCACAAGCAGGGTCGTCTGATGAAATCACAGGTTCAGTAGCGCGTATGCCCTCCATGTTTACCCACAACTGCAAGTTAACGCCTCCTCATTGACTGCCTGGTGCGTGTAAAGACTGCATTAGGGATACGGCGCCATTGTTCCACTAATGAGACACCAAGTTCCTGCAAGGTCTGTGGAGGGTTCCTGAGAGTGTACATGCGTCTTCCCATCACATCCCAGACGTGCTCGATTGGATTCAGGTCGGGCGACCTTGAAGACCAATCCATGACATTGATACCCGCGTTCCTCAGGTAATCCCTTGTCAAAATGGCCGTGTGGGGTCTGGCGTTGTCATGCTGAAATATTAGGCCTGGGCCATGAGCTGCCGTGGATGGCACAAGTTCCCGGGGCAGCACCAGGACTGGTGCTTATAAAGCTTTAAAGCTTTAGAGTCCAGACTCGAGACTCTGATAGAGTCCGAGAAATAATGTCATGACAACGCCATACAAATTGTGTGCGTGTGACGTCATTAGAGATTGAGTCTGGACTCTAAAAGTTTTATAAGCACGGGCCCTGGTCGCGGTATGCAGCAGCGTTGAGGTTGCCACGGATGACAAGAAGCCGAGAACGGCCATTTGCACAGAAAGCACTCCAAACCATTACACTTCCGCCTCAGAATCTGTCAACTTCACTGACACAACACTAAGCATGAAGTTCACCACGTCGTCTCCAAATCCTCTGCCTTCCATCGGCAAATCGCAGAGTGAATCTTGATTCATCGCTAAACACGACTCTATTCCATTCCCTCTGAGTCCATCGCAAGTGGCGTTGTGCCCACAATTGACGTTGACGTCGATGAAATTGGGTCAAAATGGGTCCAACATATGGGCGCCGTGCGTGGAGGTGAACAGATTTCAGATCGTTTGCGCGGACACCCGACGTCTAAAAAGTTTATTACTGGTTACTGTAGCTGTCATGAAACGTTTGCGGAGGTGACGTAACATAATATGACGGCCACCTGCCTGTGACGTCACACGTGGTCTACCCGGTCGGGGGCGATCAGCTGTGGTGCCCGTTTGTTGTACTCGTGTCCGCAGATCATAAACTTCCCGTTTACAGCAATCCAACGCCCTTGCAACGTCAGCTACTGATGTTCCCGCATGCAACATACCGACGGCACATTCACGCTGCACATTTGTGAGGTGTGGCATCGAAACAGGTCGTAACAAATATCGTTTTAATGTGTTTTTTCGTTGTGTCAGACTACTGTGAGCAAGTAATGATGAAACACGTGTGCTACTGTAGTTACGCGACCAGTGGCACGTGCAAAACCACTTTTGCCTCAATGGTGCAGTGCACGTGCTATGGATCGGGTCACGTGGGCTATGATGGGCTTTGAACACTCATTGGCTTTATTCAAATTTTAGATAGTGAAGTTTTTAATGACTCAGTATATAAACTACCGGCTTCGGTGGTGTCATGGTTAAGTCATCGCACATAAAGCTGGTAGGTACTGGGTTCGCAGCCCGGTACCGGCTCCCACACACAGCAAGTTTTAACGACTCAATGGGTAGGTGTAAGACCACTACACCCTCTTCTCTCTCACTAACCACTAACAACTAACCTACTGTCCTGGACCGACAGCCCAGATAGCTGAGGTGTGTGCCCAGAACAGCGTCCTTGAACCTTAATTGGATATAAGCACGAACATATTTGTCTATTTTGCGTCTAATTTATTATGTTCAGTCTATTTTCGTGCTTTTATCAATTTAAGGTTCAAGCACGCTGTCCTGGGCACACAAATTAGCTATTTAGATAGTGTCCACAACACACTTTTAGTGGTTGTTTGTTTGTGATCTAGCTCGCCTAAAGTGGTTGCGTCGTAGGTAGCTCGAGTCACCTCCAGCCCTATCCCCTTATTGATATTGATATGTGGGATAAGGCTGGAGGAAAGTACCAACGCTACACGAAGAAACCCGACATCTCTATGCGAAACGAACCTGCGCTGTACTTTCTTGTACTGACATATAGGGGCGTCGGGTTTCTTCGTGTAGCGTTGGTACTAGTTAACAACATGTGTAATGTCATGACTGAACTCGAGAATAATCAAACTAAAACTCTGTGGCATCAGCTATAGGAAAGAACGAGTATTTTAGACACAGTAGCTTGCAACCATTTGGTTCTCGACTATTGCAAAAACATTACATAGACTTTCCTCTAGCTTTACCCTGCATATCAATATCAATAAGGGGTAGGGCTAAAGGTGACTCGAGTTAGCTTTACCCTACATATCAGTATCAATAAGGGGTAGGGCTAGGTGACTCGGGTTAGCTTTACCCCACATATCAGTATCAATAAGGGGTAGGGCTGAAGGTGACTCGAGTTAGCTTTACCCTACATATCAGTATCAATAAGGGGTAAGGCTGAAGGTGACTCGAGTTAGCTTTACCCTACATATCAGTATCAATAAGGGGTAGGGCTGGAGGTGACTCGGGTTAGCCTTACCCCACATATCAATATCAATAAGGGGTAGGGCTGGAGGTGACTCGAGTTAGCCTTACCCCACATATCAATATCAATAAGGGGTAGGGCTGGAGGTGACTCGAGCTACGTCGTAGGATACTTTCTGTTGAAATCTTTGTAAACCAAATGTAACAAGTTCTGTTAGGATTAAAACACCTCAGTGCACCCATTCTCTGAGTGGTTTTGGGTTTTTTCGGTCTCAGCCAGTGCACCATTACTGGTATATCAAAGTATGTGGTATGTGCTGTCCTGTCTGTGGGAAAGTGTATATAAAAGATCCTTTGCTGAATAATGGAAAAACATTTCCTCTAAGACTGCGAGTCAAAAATTACCAATCTTTTTACATCCAATAGCCAATGATTAATAAACCAATGTGCTCTAGTGGTGTCGTGGAACAAACTAGACTTTTAACGTATTTGTTTGAGCCTACATGACATGGTGTGGATTTCTTCTTCACATGATTTAGTCCAATGGTTTGGTTAAAGGGAAAGACCCTAGGATTTAAACGCTAAGGCATATTTTTCACCTAGACCCTAGTTTCAACCCGTAAAAATGGACACTAAGTTTGGTCAATTTACAAATCTGTAACAAATTTGGATATAACAGAGTGAAAGAAGAGTCTGTGACGTTGAAATACCCTTAAAATAGACTAAAACGCGTCTCCATAATCGTTACTTGTCAGACGCATGTGCGTTTTTAAAAACATTTAAAAAAATCATTTTGTGGTATTAAAAAAACCCAGGATGCCCAGAAACACTTCGGTTGTAGGGAAATGGATAATCTAAACAATAAAATATAAGTAATGTTTGATTTCAGTAATCATAAACTGCTCTAATAGTGATAATTATGTCTTAGTGTTTGAAAACTAGGGTCTGTCAAGGGGAAAACATAAATGTACTGTATAAATAAAATATTTGCCGAGGGAAAAGGGGCGTCAGTGGTAAAGCGCTCGCCCGATGTTCGATCGATCTAGGTTCGATCCTCGCCAGTGGGACCATTAGCCTTTTTTCTCGTTCCAGCCAGTACTCTACAACCGTAGAAAGTAGTATCTGTCTGTGTGATGCCGCATATAAAAGATCTCTTAATGCTAATCGGAAAGAGTAGCCCATTGCGTGGCAGCAGCGGGTTTCCTCTCTCATTACCTGTGTGGTCATTAACCTCTGTGTGGTCATTAACCTCTGTGTAGGCCTATTAGGCTTTTTTTTTTGTTCTAGCCAGTGCCCCATAAATGTTGTAACAAAGGCTAAATCCCGCACTAATTTTTAAAACAACTATCCGACTGGCTAAGCCATTGTAATGCAACTATTGCGCGCTAGAACCTTACCGCAGATTTCCATACGTCCCATCACAAATTAAACAATTGTCTGGAGTGATTTCGCTTATCAAATAAATCTATATAATTTGATATGACGCCATAATCTTCCATAAGCATAAATATTTCATTTTAATATAATAATATGTAGAATGGCCCAGATAACGAGATACTGGGGGAAACCACAGGGGGTGCGAAACAGAGACAGTCTGATTAATGAGATTCAATATTTAAAACATTCCAGACAGTTTTTTAAATATATATATATAGTTACCAGCTTTGGTGGTGTCGTGGTTAAAGCTATCGGACATAAGGCTGGTAGGTACATGGTTCGCAGCTCGGTACGGGCTCCCAGCGAGTTTGAGCGACTCAATGGGTAGGTGTTAGACCACCACACCCTCTTCTCTAACCACTAACCGCTAACTCTCTGTCCTGGACAGACAGCCCAGACAGCTTAGGTTTGTACCCATGCCAGCGTGCTTGAACCTTAATTGGATATAAGCACGAAAATAAGTTGAAATGAAATGAAATATTATAGTTAGTATCTGATCCAGTCAAACGTTAAAATGTGTTTTGTTTAACGACACCACTAGAGTCCAAGGGTTTATTTTAATCATCGGTTATTGGATGTCAAGCATTTGGTAGTTCCTGCACGTAGTGATCAGAGGAAACCCGCTACATTTGGTAGTTCCTGCACGTAGTGGTCAGAGAAAACCCGCTACATTTGGTAGTTCCTGCACGTAGTGGTCAGAGGAAACCCGCTACATTTGGTAGTTCCTGCACGTAGTGATCAGAGAAATCCCGCTACATTTGGTAGTTCCTGCACGTAGTGGTCAGAGGAAACCCGCTACATTTGGTAGTTCCTGCACGTAGTGGTCAGAGGAAACCCGCTACATTTGGTAGTTCCTGCACGTAGTGATCAGAGGAAACCCGCTACATTTGGTAGTTCCTGCACGTAGTGGTCAGAGAAAACCCGCTACATTTGGTTTCATTAGCAGCAAAGGAATTTCTCGTAGGCGTTTTCCCACAGACACGACAGCACATACCACGACCTTTGATTTACAAATCAATCTGAAAAACAAAATCATATTAGATATTTCAAAACCGTTTCTCTGCAAAAGTCAAAATACAAAAGGACAGTTTGACATTATTATGACTGCACGGTGAACTGACAAGTGTTTCTCCTAAAGGAGGACTGCCACTTTCCAGGAAAATTGATTTTGCTGTTGCTATGCTTGTTCTTTTTGTTTTGTTTCGTTTTGTTCTTTTTGTTTTGTTTCGTTTCGTTTTTTTGTTGTTGTTTTTTTGTTTTGTTGGTTTTGTTTTGTTTCGGTTTTGGGGTTTTTTTTTGTGTCCGTGGTTTTTTTTTTTTTAATTTGTCTGTTTTTCTTCTCGTTTTTTTTGCGGGGGGGGGGGGGGGGGGGGAGGTGGGGAGAGTATGTGTATGTTTTTAGTTTTTTGGTTTGTTTTTGTACTGTTTTAGTTGTTTGGGTGGGTTTTTTTACTGTTTTTCGTTTTGTTCTTATACTAAAAGGCAAATGTTATTGTGATACACAAAAGACAAAGATAATTGATGATAAGTTTTTACTGCCTTGTATGAAACATTATAACATGGAAAGAGAAATGTCCGAAGGTATGGAAACGAGCAATAATCCATGAAAAGGGCGCACCTGCCATATGCAAATGAGCCACACCACTAGAGGGGGTCCAGAGCGACGTTCACACAGTCAGTAGCTAGTGTGTCCACCTTGAGCATTGATACAGGCCTGGCACCGTCGTGTCATTGAGGCCACTAAACGCTGGAGAAAGGGATGGTACGGCCTGTGAGGATTGCTGGCTGGAACAGGTTTCGCAGATTACGTGGTTCGGATCCATGAGTCTTGGCGAGGGGTTGTCATGTGTGGTCGGCCGCTACGGGGACGGTTCCTGACCTGGTTGTTTTGTTGATATCGTTGCCATAAGTGCCATATGGTGTTTCTGTGGACGTTAAATTGACGTATGACGTCACGCTGCGAGGTACCAGATTAAAGTATTCTCATGACTCGCCATCTGTCTGTTTCACTGAGGTGTGGCATGACGAAATTGTATCAAACAGTTCACTAATGACGTTTTTTCTGACTTTTGGACTTCTGAAGGCTGCACAGAGTGGCAATGATTTGCGACTGAATGTCTGGCCTTTCATGGTGAACACTGGACAGGATTTCTCCCGAATATTCCACGTTTCTTGCACAAAGCATGCAATCGCTGCAACAACTGATTGAATGCATTTCTTTGAGCTGTTTTATGCAGATTTTCTCTGGTTTACATCCATAAATCCATTCACAAATTTATTACTCCAGACAATCCATGTCACAATAACTTTTGCCTTTGAGTATACTTCTTTTTTTTTATTCTTGGAGCGAGTGTTGTTAGGGTTTTTTGTGGGGTTTTTTTTTTTTTTTTTTTTTTAGTTGTTTGTTGTGTTTGTTTTTGTTTTGTGTGTGGGGGGGGGGGGGGGTGTTGTGGGGGTTAGGGGGTGGGTTTGTTTGTTTGTGTTTGTGGTTTGCGCTGCTTGTAATTATCAATACTGCAAAATCATCCGACAATAAGGTTGGATGCACTCTTCGGACACTGTGTTTTTTCCTGTTCCAACTAGTACCCCATATCAAAAGCAGTGGTATGTGATATCCTGTCAGTGTGACAGTGCCTATAAAAGATCCCTTTCTACTAACAGAAAAATATATCGGATTTCCTCAGAAGAATACGTTTCAGAATTACCAAATGTGTGACATTCAATAGCCGGTGGTTAATAAATCAATGTGCTCTAGTGGTATCGTCCAACAAAACAAATTTTAAACTTCATTCGTTGATAAATAGAACACATTAAAACCACTGACTCAAGTTTTTTAGGCACTATGTAAAATGGGTTCAGCTATTGCAGATTTTTTTATTGTCAACTTTCATCTTATTTAAAATGTTTTGCTTTTAATGATTCTTAAAATCAATTCACTAAATGCCTTTTGTTGTTTGACGTAAGCGACAACGCACAGACAAGAAAGTCGAAAAATACAACATGCATATGCAAGCTGTGCGTAATTACTATTGTGTGCCTCTGGAGTCTATTTACGGTTACTTAGCCTATTGAACAATCTACAAATTGACGCTTTCAATATTTCAAAACAAAGCCAACATCTGGTAGGCTAGCAGTTCAAGCTGCCATCCGGGAAATCAAAAGCAATTTCCGTAACAACATCCGAACCATGATTAATATTTTTTAATTATTATTATTATTTTGTTGAAAAAAAAACATAATAAAAAAAAAAAAAAAAAATTCATAGTATTGTATGGAAACTGCAAACAACACGTATTTAAAAGTGCAGTCTCTAATTTTCTATATTTCACGACATAACAAACGTCGTCGTCTTCAACTTCTTCTTCGAACGTTCAGACAGGGACCACAGTAGCTCGAACAATGCTGCTGTGCGCTGCAGGTTTTTCTTGGGGCCGAAAGGTTTCTCCTTCAGGTGTTCATCTGAAGGCCAGATTGCTTCACTCTGGTCATGGTAGTGGAGATATGCTGAAGGACATGATCGACAGTCATGGCGGCTGTGCCACAATCACATGTTCCAGTGTCTCCCACTTGGAATCTTGTGTACATGTGGTACTTTAGTCTACAGTGGCCTGTTCTCAGTCATCACCTGGTCTTCTTTTGACAGTTTGTAGTAACTGTCTCCGCTGTTATTATCCAGTAAAAATATGACTGAACCTAGAACAGAAGGTTATATATATATATATATATATATATATATATATATATTGTTTAGACCCCACTGAACATTATATCCAAAATCTACCCAAATCTGACGCCGGGAAGGAAATGCGCTAATTAGCATAAATCCAATATGGCCGCCAACACAAACTTTGAAGCCGTATATCTCCTAAATGGTTGATGTTAGATTCCATAAATCTATTATGAGTAGATAGAAATATATCAAAGAATCAAAATATCTCGTTGAAAATATAGTATGACGCACATACGACGTCATGACGCAAATATGACGTCATATCACGTCATCAAATCTCAAAATGGCTTATAAAAACGTATGTTTCCAGCAGATATGATACTATACTCATAAATGTATCCACGGATTTACTAATAATGCTTAATCCTTAATGATGTAATATCACAAATGATAGGAAGGATGTACTTTCATGTATGGTGTTGTTTGAACCATTGTGTCTTGTATGTTCGCTTTACAGTAGCTTTCATCTCCTCGAATGTGATCTGTGGCTCATCTTGGACCAATTGTCCTCTTTCTTATCTGCTTCCTCATTTCCTGGGATGTTGCAACACGAGAAACAATGTACGATTGTAGCTATCATTATTTTTGTTATACTTAATGACACTAAAACTCAACAAACTTTTTTGCTGTAATTTTCTATATTTCACGACACGACAAACTCTATATATAATTCTAATTCGTATAACAGTATCATTCACTGGCGTTTTGTCCCTAAAGGCTTTGTTAGTTTTATATAAAAGATCCCTTGCTGCTAATGGCAAAATGTAGAGGGTTTTTACTGAAGTGTTAGAAATACCAACTGTTTGACATCCAGTCATCGATGATTAATTATTTAAAAAATTGTTTTGTTTAACGATACCATTAGAGCACATTGATTTATTAATCATCTGTTGGATGTCAGACATTTGGTAATTCTGACAAAGACTTAGATATAAAACCTGCTATATTTTGTTCCATTAGTAGCAAGGGATTTGTTATATGCACCATCCCACAGACATAAAAGCACATACCATGACCTTTGATGTACCAGTCGTGGTGCACTGGCTGGGACGAGAAACAGACCTATGGGCCCACCGACGGGGATTGATCCTAGACCGAGCCTGTTAGTTGAAATTGTATAACCTCAGAAAACATGGAATTTTTTTCATGTGGAACACTTTTGTGTGTTCACTCAAAGGCGATGGGGCTTTTTTTTAGGGGGTGGGGGGGGGGGGGGTCTTAAAAACAAATGTCCTTTTTTAAAAATGGGTTTCACTAGGAATTCCAAATTTTCTAAAACATTTTTTTTCTTCTTCTTCTTCTTCTTTTTGTCTTTTCTTTTCTTTTTCTTTTTTCTCCCCCCCCCCCCCCCCCCCCCCCCCCCCCCCCATCATTATTGTTTTTAACTTACAACTAACCTTCTCTATTTAATATTTTTAGTTGCCTTGAATTTCCACCGGGTCGTTTGTTGATTTATTCTCCTGATAATGTTAACTAACCTGTCGAAACGTCAAATTTTAAAAATATTTTTATGTAAATTTAATTTTAAATTGATTTCAGTGGAAACAATTTTTATAGGTTTTTTTTTTTAGTAAAATTCAAACCAGGTTTTCCTCCCATACACGGACACTATTCAAGATATGTTTATTTATTCCACCTTTTCAATAGTCATAATCAATATACAACTTTTGTTATTCAAGTTTTCGCAAAATCGGAATTAAAAAAAATGGTTTCTCTCAAATAGGCGGTGGTGTAGTGGCGTAATGAACGCGTATTTGAATAATAAAACGCGTTCCAAATAACATGTTTGATATCATAATCACGTCAGATATAATTATAACAAGCATTCAATAGCTGTCGCTATTCTTAACGGTGCATTACCTAGTTTAAACAGCTGCTACAAAGAAAAGGGAAGGAACATTTAACGATTCAGTGGAATGATGCATATAAAATATTACTTGCTGCAAATCAAGGCGAGTAGCCCATTGCGGGTTTCCTTTCTCATTATCTGTGTGGTCTTTAACCATATGTTCGACGCCATATAATTGTAATTTTAAAAATGTGTTGTGCGTCGTTAAAAAAAATAGCCCGTCCTTCCTTGTAACACATTTTTAACTACGTCTATTTGGTTGTGGTCGTATAGCTATTTCAACAATGTCGATAGAGAGACGCAGAGAGAGAGAGAGAAAGAGAAAGCGAGAGAGAGAGAGAGAGAGAGAGGTGGAAGGGATAGATAGATAGAAAAGATGGAGAGAAGAGAAAGAAATGAGAGAGAGACAGAGAGAGAGAGAGAGAGAGAGAGAGAGAGAGAGAGAGAGAGAGAGAGAGAGAGAGAGATGGAAGGGATAGATAGATAGATAGATAGGGATAGATAGATAGATAGATAGAAAAGATGGAGAGAGGAGAAAGAGATGGGAGAGAGAGAGAGAGAGAGAGAGAGAGAGAGAGAGGGGTGGAAGGGATAGGTAGAAAAAGAAAGAGAGGAGAAAGTGATGGAAGAGAGAGAGGAGAAAGTCAGAGACAGAGACAGAGAGACAGAGACAGCGAGAAACAGACAAATAGAGGGATGAATGAGATGGAAGGTAGAGAGGGAAAAGACAGAGGGCAAATGGAGAGAGAGAAGAAACAGAGAAAGAAAGATAGCGGAGGGAGAGAAAAAGAGGGGAGGGATTTGATCATGGTTTGCTCCCACCTAGCAAAACAACCACTCCAACCACCACCACCACCCCCACCACCCCACACACACACACCCCCCAGAGTGTTTTAGCTTGATTTAGTGTACGCCCGGTTTATGATTCATGGTTTATGCCAATATGGTTAAATATAAATTAATCACCATGTGATTAAAAACCACCCCTCGGCTGTGTTGATCACGTTGAACAAAACCGATCACAAATTCGTTTAACAGAATAATAAAAGACGTAATCGTAACCTGAACTGGTATTCAGATTTCAAGGCCGCGGGATGTTCTTGGTAATTTTGTATTATGTTTCAATATATACTCACAGACAAAGTTAAACCTGCGCGGCCGAACATACTGAATCTATATATGGCGGGAGGCCAGGGCGTAGGCCAATGGTAAAGCGCTCGCCTGATGCGCGGTCGGTCTAGCATCGATAACCGTCGGTGGGCCCATTGGACTAATTCTCATTCCAGTCAGGGGTATATCAAAGGCCGTGGTATGTGCTATCCTGTCTGTGAGATGGTTCAATAGCCAATGATTAAAGGCATACTGTCACGGATTTAAAGACCTTATTTCTCTAAAAATGGATAATAAATAAAAATCACATTAATTGTTGAAAACCAAATCTAGCTATCGCATCACCTTAACTGAACCATGATAGAGTGAAATCCATGTCAACCCTCTCGGCAATTTTAGTTTTTGAATTATGGACCATTGCCATAATTCAATTATTTTTACAAAATATCATTAATAAATGGAGTATGGTGGTTATGAACATGGTTAAATAAAGGGACAAATCAAATTATTATTGTTCAAGTAATACGTTGTTAGACCATTAAATAGGTCAGTGGTCTGTGACAATATGCCTTTAATAAATCGAAGAAAGACGAAGATAGAATGAATAAATGAATAAGTCAGCGAAACAGAGAAATACAGGATTAGTGATGAGTGAGAGAGACAGAAGGACGGAGAAAACAGAGATCAAGCAATTGTCCTACAGTTCGTTCAAATAAAATTAATTCGACGAGGATGGGATTCGAACCCACGCGGGCAGAGCCCAATGGATTAGCAGTCCATCGCCTTAACCACTCGGCCACCTCGTCTTGTTAGACGTTATTAAATATTTCGTGTTTAGTGATGATGTAAAAAATATATATTATATAAATATTGCAATAAAAATATATTCATTTTTAAAGTATAGTCGAAGACATTAGTACTTTATTTTCAGTTTAATTAGTCTAAATATGAGATACATTCTGCAATTTAAAAAAAAATCATAATCAAAATTCTAAAACAAAAATTTAATCTACGATGATGTGATTCGAACCCACACGGGCAGAACCCAATGGAATAGCAGTCCATCGCTTTTTACCCCCTTCTTCTTTTAATTCAGAACATCAACATGATACATACATACAAGAAACCACATACGCGCACACGCACCAAAGACCCACTCACTAACTTACATAATACATTGTGACGGAACATGCTCTTAATTTGTTTTCGCCTGTGGCGATATTAATTGTTTTAGAGGGCCGTGTGCAGTTCCAATATGCACTTAAGCCCAGATGGGCAACTTGTTACGTGATACCTTTGCGCGACGGTCGTCGAGCTTTTCTAATATACACCCAGTGCAGGTGCGGAGGCCATGTGGCCAGTAGTTACGTAATACCTCCGCGAGTGCGGTTTTTACAACCGTGATTTTGGTGACTAGGCGTCATTAAGTCTGACCATCTGAGAAAAAAAATACCGCTTGGTTACTGTGGAAATATACACATCATAAGATTCGGTTCCGCGTCCTGTCTCCGGACCAATCTGGGATTTTATAATAAATAGCTAGGGTTTTAGAGATATCGGGGAGAAACAAAAGGAAGGCTCCAGGGGATCGCTGTCCGTCCGGACTGGTAAATATTATATTTTCTGCTCTGTGTATAACCTTGATGTGATTGATGTGACTTTAAATATTTTAATACTGTATTATACCAATATTATTTAGACGGTGCTGCCGGTCATCTGACGCAGTAATACTGTAGGCTAACTGTTCTATATATATATATATATAAAGCTTAGCCAGTCATCCTAGAGGACCTAGGTAAACTGTAGGTTATTGTCTTTATTGTGATAGGTACCAGTATTAATTCTGTGTTACAAGGTTACTGAATGAGTAGTTAGGGTTAATTAAAAATTAACCAGTTAGGAATAGAGTTGTAATTCCTTTATTAATTAAGTTCTCCTGGAAGCGTTTCTCAATTATCACACGTTATTGAACGAGTAGTAAGGGTTAATTAAAAATTAACCAGTTAGGAATAGAGTTGTAATTCCTTTATTAATTAAGTTCTCCAGGAAGCGTTTCTCAATTATCGCACGTTACTGAATGAGTAGTTAGGGTTAATTAAAAATTAACCAGTTAGGAATAGAGTTGTAATTCCTTTATTAATTAAGTTCTCCTGGAAGCGTTTCTCAATTATCACACGTTATTGAACGAGTAGTAAGGGTTAATTAAAAATTAACCAGTTAGGAATAGAGTTGTAATTCCTTTATTAATTAAGTTCTCCAGGAAGCGTTTCTCAATTATCGCACGTTACTGAATGAGTAGTTAGGGTTAATTAAAAATTAACCAGTTAGGAATAGAGTTGTAATTCCTTTATTAATTAAGTTCTCCTGGAAGCGTTTCTCAATTATCACACGTGTGGGTGTTGTGTCACGGTGAAGTGATTAGCATATTGTGTAAACTAGACACCTAGAGATTAACTAATTAAGTGATCAGTTCTGGGTTGTTATTATTTGTTGTTGTTAATTAACTACTGCGGCAGTACATTTGTCAGCGTAGGTTAATACAGATTCCAAAGTGTATTGTGTTTTTGTTGTGTTTTCTAGTGAACTAAACGTGCTATAATAATATATACTTTATATAAGATCTTATCTCTGCTCATACCTAGACGAGCCACAAGCGGGTATAACTGCCTATTACAGAGAGATCTAATAGATATACAGTTAGGAGAGATATTTGGACAATCGTGTTTCATTCAGTTACGGGTATTATAGGATCCCCGTAACATACATTTTAAAATTGAGGGATATTGATCATAGATACATGTAGAAAACACAGAACAGAAACATTGTTAAATAACATAAAACTTCAAAGGGATATATATAAATAAAGACCATTAAATAATGTTTGATATCCAGAAAAACATCATTTCTAACATATAATCATATAGTGATCATGATTAAAGAGAACTGTTAGGTGTTGACGCATATAATGTTTAAAGAACAATACAATACTGATGGTTGACACCTTTGTTTCAGCTATTATACGACTCATGTAAACAGATGCTCTCTCTCTCTCTCTCTCTCTCTCTCTCTCTCTCTCTCTCTCTCTCTCTCTCTCTCTCTCTCTCTCTCTCTCTCTCTCTCTCTCTCTGTATGTCTCTCTCTCTCTCTGTCTCTCTGTCTCTGTCTCTCTTTCTCTCTCTCTCTCTCTTTGTCTCTCTCTCTCTCTTTCTCTCTCTCTCTCTCTCTCTCTCTCTCTCTGTCTCTCTTTCTCTCTCTCTCTCTCTCTCTCTCTCTCTCTCTCTCTCTCTCTCTCTCTCTCTCTCTCTCTCTCTCTCTCTCTCTCTCTCTCTCTCTCTCTCTCTCTCTCTCTCTCTCTCTCTTTCTATGCGACTATATGGTATATTCCGTATTTATTGATGATGTAAGGGCGGGACGTAGCCCAGTGGTAAAGCGTTCGTTTGAGGCGCGGTCAGTTTGGGATCGATCCCCGTCGGTGGGCCCATTGGGCTATTTCTCGTTCTCTGTCTGTAGGATGGTGCATATAAAAGATCCTTTGCTACTAATGGAAAAATGTAGCGAGTTTCCACTCTAAAACTGTCAAAATTACCAAACAATTTAGTTTAATTATTATCTAAATATGAGCATTGAGCTACATTCTGTAATTAAAAAATAAATAAAACCTAATACAAATCCCAAAACCAAATTATATCCGACGAGGATGGGATTCGAACCCACGCGGGCAGAGCCCAATGGATTAGCAGTCCATCGCCTTAACCTCTCGGCCACCTCGTCTTGGTGGATGTCATTTATATTTTCCGTAGTTACTGATGATGTAATAATACGTATTGCAATAAAAAATATAGTGAAACAATTTCAGTATATGTATATAGTTTATGTAGTGTCCAAATGTGATACTAAAATTGATAAAATAGATGTTTAACGACACCCCAGCACGAACAATACATCGGCTACTGGGTGTCAAACTATGGTAAATGCAAAACTAACGGGATGATAAACATCAATATAAAAATTCCCGATTTAAATAAAAACACAATGTAAAGGATTATCTAAAAATACATATATCACAGATAGATAAAATTAAAATTTGGAATAAAAATTAGTATCACGTAGAAATTGTAATAAAAGTACTGGATGGAATCTAAAGGATTCCGTCACATTACGTTGTCCAAATACACTGTATATCTTTTCGAGTTTCTTTGAAATATACTCCACCAAGATGTGGCGTACCGTCAGAAGACACCGACAGTGCTCACACTGAGGTGGGAGATCTTTCTTCAAGATACATGAATGGGTCAAGTATGTATGACCGGTGCGAGCACGACACAAGACTACTTCATCCTTCCTGCACTGCCTATAGGAGGACTGCCATTCTCCCAGGACTGGCTTGACAGCATGAAGCTTGTTCGCAACCGCATCGTTCCAATCATTTTACTAAGTCAAAAAGATAGATTGGTTAATATTATATTTAAAATCAGTATACGGCACATATATTCTGGCATGAGGAAAATCCAAAGCAGACTTGGCAGCTGAATCTGCCTTTTCATTACCCCTGATGCCAACATGGCTAGGCACCCAACAAAATACAACATCTTTATTGGCAGAGGATGAAAAGACACAATTTCGTATCACCATCCCAATTCAAGGATGGTCCAGTTTCATATTTCGTAAAGCTTATGAGACACGAAAGTGATTCTGTGAAAATAATAAATTTGGATGCAATCGAATCCTTGATTTCTTCTAAGGCTTTAATAACTGCCCAAATTTCAGCACTAAAGATTGATTCAGAGTCAGGCAATCTCGTGGAAAGTATTGTGTCTGATGGAAAAACTGTAGCACAAGCCACAGAATTCCCATCCTGTGATCCATCTGTATAAACTGGAATGTAATCACGGTACCTGTCTTGAATTTCCATGGAAAATTGTTTGTAGACAACAGCATCTGTACGATCTTTTGTCAGATGCGCCAGATCAAACACAATTTTAGATCGTGTAATACACCAAGTCTAAATATGATATGCATTCTGTAATTTAAAACTAAAAAAACAACTCTAAAAGTAAGAGAGAGAGAGAGAGAGAGAGAGAGAGAGAGAGAGAGAGAGAGAGAGAGAGAGAGAGACAGAAAGAGAGAGACAGAGAGAGAGACAGAGAGAGAGAGACAGAGAGAGAGAGACACAGAGAGACAGAGAGAGAGAGACAGAGAGAGACAGACAGAGAGAGACAGACGGAGGAAAAGGGATGAAAAAGAGATCAAGCAATTATTAATAATGTGGTGCAAATAAAATATTCGACGAGGATGGGATTCGAACCCACGCGGGCAGAGCCCAATGGATTAGCAGTCCATCGCCTTAACCTCTCGGCCACCTCGTCTTGTTCAATGTCATTTAATATTCCGTATTTAGTAAGGATGTAATAACAAATATTGCAATAAAAATGTATTCATTTTAAAAATACAGTCAAATCAATTATGTATATGTATATATATATTACTTTAACTATTGTCTAAATATGAGATACATTCTATTAACAAATTCTTAATTAAAATCCTAAACCAAAAATGTATCCGACGAGGATGGGATTCGAACCCACGCGGGCAGAGCCCAATGGATTAGCAGTCCATCGCCTTAACCTCTCGGCCACCTCGTCTCGATATACAACGCCGGCGGAATCGGGGGTATTCAGGTGAGGCGAACACTTCAAAATGTTATACCTGGCGGGCGTTGCCGATAAGTTTGCTCCCTTTGTGCAACTCATCTGTTTCTGACGGCCTTATCTAGCTGCCAAAAATCAACTTGCCAGATTTTTTGTGGATTCGTCGATTTCGTTAGACGTGTTACAACGTAATGAGATAAGATACGTGCTATCCTGTCTACAGGTAGGATGGTGCATATAAAAGATCCCTTGCTACTAATGGAAAAATGTAGCGGGTTTCCTCTCTATGACTGTGTCAAAATGACCATATGTTTGACATCCAATAGCCGATGTTTAATAAATCAATGTGCTCTAGTTGTGTCGTTAAACAAAACAAACTTTATTTATTTTACACGTTGTGCAAGCAAATTACATTCATTCACTCATTCATTAATTCATTCATTCATTCATTTTTTTCCTTCTGGAATAAGGATCTGGGGCCTAATTCATAAAGATCTCTTAGGCTCTGCTAGACAACAAAGCTGATGCTTTGCAAGTCTTTTAGCATTGCATTGCAAGATCGCAAAGTTGCGAAACTTTAGTTAATTAGGCCCCTGGAATGCATTAAATGTTAAAGTCCGGAAAGCTGAATCACTGATATCTTTTAAAAATCAATTAAAGAAATAAAACAAAGCTGTTCCTAGATATTTTTATCTGGGTTCTAGATTTGAGCATATGCTCCACTGTAAACTCCGTCTAGACATGAGTGATCTCAATAGTCATAAATTCTTTCGATATATCTCAGATGGTCCGTCTTGTTCTTGTGGGCGTCCGTCTTGTCCAATACAAGATACAGATCGTTTCATTCGCTACAGTCCTCGGTACAAGAAACAAAGAAACAATTGCATGTCAAACTATTTACATATATTTTATAAAAATTATCGTATTATTATTATTATTGTTTTGCAGTTTTCTACTAACTATACTACCCCCCCCCCCCCCCCGCGCCCCCACCCCGCCTTCTTTCTCTACCCCTTCTGTTTCTATTTCTAGTGGTTCAAGTCTATGTAAGTCTGTTATAGTTTTAACTTGTATCCGCTTGTACAACGTAGGTAGAGGTCTTAATATACGCTAAGTCTGTTGGCCAATTTCATTATATTTAAAATAAATATTGTTTAAACCATTCATTCATTCATTTCAACTTATTTTCGTGATTATATTATATCGGTGGAGTGGTCTTAGTGGTCGTTAAAACTCGCTGGGAAATCGAGTCCGGTGGTTTAACCGCTGCACCACCGAGGCTGGTGATTGGTGAGTTGTAAAACTTGCTCTTGGTGGGGGCCGGTACCTGGAGGCGAACCTAGCAAATTACAATGTCACGAGTTATTTATACGAAGATTATGTGTGAGATCTATTAACAGTAGTCATTTATCACAAATAAAATGTAAAAATAGCGAAATATGACACTTATTATAACTGTCCACCCAGTGCACTACGACTAGTATATCAAAGGTCGTGGTGTGTGCTATCCTGTCTGTGGGATGGTGCATATAAAAGATGCTTTGCTGCTAATGGGAAAATGTAGCGGGTTTCCTCTCTAAGACTATGTCAAAATTACCAAATGTTTGACATCCAATAGCCAATGATTAATAAATCAATGTCCTCTAGTGGTGTCGTTAAACAAAAGTAAAACAAAGTGATAGTGCACCTTTAATTTTAGTACACTGTTCTACGGTCTGTCTGTTCATCATAGCGATATACTGGATAAGGCGCGGAATGTACTGAAATATCGGTCTATTTTGAACCCAGTGGTATCTCGGACATACGGGACATTTACTTTATAATAATGAAAATGTCAGTCGTCACTCTTGTGTCTTGAGTAGGATAAGTTTGCCTTGTCCCAGACGTTATCAAATGCACATCCCACGGGGACGCGGTTTTCCCTGGGTCCCTGAGTTATCGTGAAAAACAATTAAAATTGTTGGCCGAAGGACCGAAACTGAATATGCTCGTGACGCGGGGCATAATCCTGCTTTTATTGACAAAGATAAAGTTTATTAATTAATCATGACACATCAACAGTGTATTTACGTCGAGGGTGCTCAGATACTAACGGTTGAAAGTCCCAAAGGAGGAGTGAAGGTCATTATAGAAAATTGCGGATTATCAAATGGACTTTCTGAGTTTGTAGCCATTGTAAGATGTGTTTCCGACTAACAGAGTATTTATGAAGAAAACAAAAATTTGTTTTGTTTAACGACACCTCTAGAGCACAATGATTTATTAATCATCGGCTATTGGATGTGAAACATATGATCATTTTGACACAGTCGTAGAGAGGAAACCCGCTACATTTTTTTTCCATTAATAGCAAGGGATCTTTTATATTATATACCATCCCACAGACAGGATAACACATGCCACGCTGTTTGATATACTAGTCGTGGAGCACTGGTTGGAACGAGAAATAGCCCAATGAGCTTACCGACAGGGATCGATCCTAGACCGACTGCGCATCAGGCGTGCACTTTACCATTGGGCTACATCCTGCCCCGTAGTTTTTTTTGAAGACTAAAATTACATAGTAAAATCATTTTCTCGTTTAGAATACCAGTGTTTGTATATCTAATGTGTTTTCGGCCGTGTGCTAATGTTTATGGAAGTCATATACTTATTCGAAATTATTGGAACAGGGTCCACGAGCAAGTTCAGCCAACCGTTTTTCGCTAACGCTTTCTACACTGGTTTTAACGCTACACATTAAACCGAATTGCTCACTGTGGGAACCAGTCAAAATAATTTGCAAACGTTTAGCAAAAAACGGCTGTGTGAAAGTGGGCCAGCTGTCCTAGTACTCCGACAGTAAGAAAGCTTGACGTACATTTGGACAGTTATCATCACTTGCCGTCAGAGACCAATCTACATAAATTCTGCACAATTTCCTCCATTCAAACTGCGCACCCTTTCCATTTGGCATTAATCCTACGGGACATTCCAAATTCCATAGCACTAAAACCAACCCCCTGCCTGTCACCGACTCTGGTCGGACTGTTGGTGCTCTCTTGACCTGCCAGTGCAGGCGGTCCCTTTTCCCACCCACACCAACCCTTTCCTGTTCTGGACGGAGGAGCCGGCCGAGGCCGGCACCTGTGCCCATGACAGGCGTGCGCTACAGCAGCTTGCTCTGAATGTGCACGTAAAACCCTCTGACCTGACCTGCCTACCCGTCAGCATATACGTATTTAACCTGAACATTACTGAAAGGGGTTTCTGTCGGGTTTCTTCTTGTAGTGTCTGTATTAGTGATTAATATGTGATTTGTTTTTTATCAGGGAGCTCGAAAATGATCCATATCACGGTATTTATCATTGTGACGGAACATGCTCTTAATTGCTTTTCGCCTGTGGCGATATTAATTGTTTTAGAGGGCCGTGTGCAGTCCCAATATGCACTTAGACTAGGTGGGCACTTTGTTACGTAATACCTCCGCGCGACGGTGGTCGAGCTGTTCCCAATACACACCCAGACCAGGTGCGGAGGCTATGTGGCCAGTAGTTACGTAATACCTACGATAGCGCGGTTTTACGACCGTGATTTTTGGCGAACTAGGCGACAGTAAGTCTGGCCATCTAAGAAAAATATGCCGTCTTGGTCTCTGTGGAAATATCACTTGTAGGTATTCGGTGCCGCCTTGTACCCACAGGCGATATTCGGTTTTGTAATAAATAGCTAGGATTTTAGAGATATCAGGGAGAAACAAAAGGAAGGCTCCCAGGGAACGTTAGTCCGTTTGGATTTGGTGAATATATATTTTTCTGCTCTTTAAATATTTTAATACTGTATTATACCAATATTATTTAGACAGTGTTTCCGGTAATCTGACGAAGTAAACTGTAGGATTCATTATTCTAAAAATTATTAAAGCTTAACCAGTCATCCTAGAGGACCTAGGTAAACTGTAGGTTATTGTCTTTATGGTGATATGTACCAGTATTAATTCTGTATTACAAGGTTACTGAATGAGTAGTTAAGGGTTAATTAAAAATTAACCAGTTAGGAATAGAGTTGTAATTCCTTTATTAATTAAGTTCCCTGGCAGCGTTTCTCAATTATCACACGTGTGGGTGTTGTATCACGGTGAAGTGATTAGAATATTGTGTAAACTAGACACCTAGTTATTAACTAATTAAGTGATTAGTTCTGGGTTGTTATTATTATTGTTGTTGTTAACTAATTAACTGCGGCAAATATATTTGTCAGCTTCAGGTTAATACAGATTCCAAAGTATATTGTGTTTTGTTGTGTTTTCTAGTGAACTAACGTGCTATATTATATATACTTTATATAAGATCTTATCTCTGTTTATACCTAGTGCCGAGCTACTTGGGTATACACTGCCCGATACATAGAGATCTAATAGATATACAGTTAGGAGAGATATTTGGATAATCGTGTTTCATTCAGTTACGGTATTATAGGATCCCCGTGACAAACATAAAATCAGTGTGTTTTGAAAGTGTATGTGTGTGTGTGGGGGGGGGGGGGGGGGGCATTGTCAGTCCGGTGGCCCGAGGGGACTTTAATTCATTTCATTTCATTTCAATTTATTTTCGTGCTGTCCTGGGCACACACACCTCAGCTATCTGGGCTGTCTGTCCAGGACAGTGGGTTAGTTGTTAGTTGGTTAGTGAGAGAGAAGAGGGTGCAGTGGCCTTACACATACCCACTGAATCGTTAAAACTCACTCTTGGTTGGAGCCAGAACGGGCTGCAAACCCAGTACCTACCGAGGCCGGTGGGGGGACTTTCATTTCAATTTATTTTCGAGCTTATATCCAATTAAGGTTCAAGCACGCTGTCCTGGGCACACACGATCAGCTATCTGGGCTGTCTGTCCAGGACAGTGGGTTAGTTGTTAGTTGGTTAGTGGTCAGTGAGAGAGTAGAGGGTGTAGTGGCCTTACACCTACCCAATGAGCCCTTAAAGGGATATTTCCGAGTTTGCTGCAATGTTTTAAGATGTTATCGACTAATAAAATACTTCTACGATTAAACTTACATATTAAATATATTTTCTTGTTTTGTATATTAGTGGCTGTATATTAAACGTATTTCTGATCGTTCTAATATTTGTACTAGCTTAATTTTCATTTTATTTCCTAAAACATATTTTTTCGTACGTACGAAATTATTTGAAGACAAAATCCAATTTGGGCTTCTTACAAATATTAAGACGACCAGAAACACATTGAATATACAGACACTGATATTCTAAACAAGAAAATATATTTAATGTGTAAATTTAATCGTAGAAATATTTTATTAGTCGAAAACATCTTACAATGTAGCAAACTCGGGAATGTCCCTTTAAGAACTCGCTCTGAGTTGGAGTCGGCACCGGGCTGAGAATCCTATACCTACCAGCCTGTAGTCCGATGGCTTAACCACAACACCACCGAGGCCGGTGAGGGGACTTTCATGTGAACTTATTTTCGTGCTTATATCCAATTAAGGTTCAAGCACGCCGTCTTGGGCACACACCTCAGCTGTTTGGGATGTCTATCCAGGAGAGTGGGTTAGATGTTTGTTGGTTAGTGGTTAGTGAGAGACAAGAGGGTGTAGTGGCCTTCCTTACACCTACCCATTGAGCCCTTAAGAACTCGCTCTGGACTGGAGCCGGTACCGGGATGCGAACCCTGTACCTACCAGACTGTAGTCCGATGGCATAACTTTAAGAGCTCGAAGGGCCCGGATCTGTTAGAGGAGGTTCGGGACATGTTCGCCTGAGAAAACTTTTAATTTCAAGTGCTCAAATACGGCGCTTCCAGCATTCTGGTCACAATAACAGGGAAATGTGGGGGATTGCACCCGCACCCTACCCACCCCCTGTCCCATGGTATTCTGGTCACAATAACAGGGAAATGTGGGGGATTGCACCCGCACCCTACCCACCCCCTGTTCCGTGGCATTCTGGTCACAATAACAGGGAAATGTGGGGGATTGCACCCGCACCCTACCCACCCCATGTTCCGTGGCATTCTGGTCACAATAACAGGGAAATCTGGGGGATTGCACCCACACCCTACCCAGCCCCTGTTCCGTGGCATTCTGGTCACAATAACAGGGAAATCTGGGGGATTGAACCCGCACCCTACCCACCCCCTGTTCCGTGGCATTCTGGTCACAATAACAGGGAAACGTGGGGGATTGCACCCGCACCCTACCCACCCCCTGTTCCAGGGCATTCTGGTCACAATAACAGGGAAAGGTGGGGGATTGCACCCGCACCCTACCCACCCCCTGTTCCGTGGCATTCTGGTCACAATAACAGGGAAACGTGGGGGATTGCACCCGCACCCTACCCACCCCCTGTTCCGTGGCATTCTGGTCACAATAACAGGGAAACGTGGGGGATTGCACCCGCACCCTACCCACCCCCTGTTCCGTGGCATTCTGGTCACAATAACAGGGAAATGTGGGGGATTGCACCCGCACCCTACCCACCCCCTGTTCCGTAGCATCTGAATCGAGGTTCTAAGTTCTGTAGTTATCGATTAAAAACATGTTTTATTGTTTAACGACGAAATGAGTGTGTGGGGACAAAGAATTGAAAATTGCGTTAGAATTTAATGTAACAAAACGGAGATTTTGAACGCAAGATAACGGTGAATCATTCAATGGTTGACCTCTGGGGAAATGTTCTAATGTTGTTCAGTGTAAATGTCAATCTGCTTAATGAGTAGTTGTCATTACGAAATAATAGGTTTCACTTAAAGGATTATTTGTTACTGTCAGATCTAAATAAAGATATATGTCTGTCTGTCTGTCTGTCTGTCTGTCTGTCTAGTATTCTTCCGCAAACAGCATCTTTGATAGATCCGGCCGTAGGAGGCTGGGTACAGATATAGGTTAATCAAAATAGAAAACGAAAGAAATGTTTGTTGAACGACACCTCCGTACAGTTGTAATATCACGGTTGTTAGAACTGAGTGATCGGAGAGAGAGAGAGAGAGAGAGAGAGAGAGAGAGAGAGAGAGAGAGAGAGAGAGAGAGAGAGAGAGAGAGAGAGAGAGAGAGAGAGAGAGAGACACACACACACAGACACAGAGAGACACCGACAGAAAGAAAAAAAAAAAAGAATTTTATTTTATTTAATGATGCCCTTAACAAATTTTATTTACGGTTATATGGCGTCAGACATGGTTAAGGACCACACAGATATTGACCGAGGAAACCCGCTGTCGCGACATCATGGGCTGCTCTTTTCGATTAGCAGCAAGTGATCTTTTATATGCACTATCCCACAGACGAGGTAGTACATACTACGGTCTTTGATATATCAGTCGTAGTGCACTGGCTGGAACGAGAAATAGCCCAATAGGCCCACCGACGGGGATCGATCCCAGACCGACCGCGCATCGAGTGAACGCTTTACCACTGGGCTACGTCCCACCCTCGAGACACAGATACAGAGAGAGACAGACAGACAGAGAGAGAGAGAGAGAGAGAGAGAGAGAGAGAGAGAGAGAGAGAGAGAGAGAGAGAGGGGTGAGAGGGAGAGAGAAAGAGGTAGCTCCCCTATCGATATTTTGTTTGCACTTTCGCATATGCAGGACAGCTCATACCATGACATTTGAGGCACCAGTTGTGCATTACTGGTTGGAATGGGGATAAATCAGTCCATACAGGGCGAATAATTCTGCTACCCAACCTACCTCAGACTCTCTGCCCCTGCCTCTCTGCCCCTGCCTCTCTGTCCCTCCCTCTCTCTCTCTCTCTCTCTCTCTCTCTCTCTCTCTCTCTCTCTCTCTCTCTCTCTCTGTCTCTCTACCTAACAACCCATATATGTATCTTTTTTGTAATTTTCAGTTACGTGACCTCGCAGGATAAACAGGAAATGACGTATCTCGTCGTTCCATCATTGTCTTTCTTTCTGTCTTGTTTTCTTTTCGATTATTAGCCAGAAATTTATCGCGCTTCATTGAATCTATATGCATGCTCCTGAGGGTTTACAAGATCACAAACATCAATAAAACACAATTCTGTGCTTAATTTGGCGTGTTTTAAAGACCCAAAACAAAAACTATGAGACGTAAATACTCGTAACAAATTCAATAATAAAGAACAACACTCGAAACAGAAGAAGACTTTTTAAGAAGATTAATGATTTGGCCACTTTTCTGGTTTTGTTTTCTCTTAAGATGCTTTCCAACGGTACGATTTGTAGTAACGTTCTGTAGTTCACCGTACAGTTATATTGTGTCAATCGAACTTCAGTGCAAAAGCAGGTCAATTATTTTTAAAAGATGGTTCACCATTTTGTTCATGCATTTTCGTTGCCTAAGAGCAGCGTTATGGTACCTAGCCTAAACTATGGGACTGTATTAAAAAAGTAAAAAGAAAGAAAAGAAAGAAAGAAAAATATATTATTTACTTGTATAATGCTAACGAACACGTACACAATGGCCTAAATCATAAGTATATTAATTGCACAACATCTGTGGCGGTTGCTCTCTAGACTGGTTTTTAAACAGAAGGCAACGGTACCAGTCAAATTTCTTTCTAGCGCTCGTTTAGCTCTCACTACACAGATGTCATCTGCCATTGAAATCCATGTTAAATTGCTCAACTTCAAATGAACATTGCCAATAGAACGGGTTCTCGTTGGTTGGTACTAACAACATACACCATTGCGAACATATATAAGCATTTATTTTTACTCCAAAATTGAGAACATTTCCGTCTCAGTGTTTTGCTATATGACTGCATCTGGCTGTAGTACCAGTCCGAACAGGTAGTTCAGGAACCGATATACACAGGCCGACTCTTCCGCTATACACCCATGTCCCAAAACGTCAATGTACAATATTACAAAATAACATGGGAATAATCCAGCCAGAAGGCTTACCATTGAAAAAGATCAATTGTTTTAATTGTTCCCCAATTACTAGAAGTGAATGTGTGAACTACAATATGTGTCACAAATTGGAAGGAAACTGTGTAATGAGACCTTACCTGAACACGCCTTTGTAGTGAAGTTAAAACGACTACGTTTTTAGTTGCGGTGACTAAACGAATGGTTTTGACCAATGCTACTGGTCGTTAATTCAAGTCACATTGTATGAACGTACGGGGCGGAACGATGAGTGATCGGTCTGGGATCGATCCCCATCGGTGGACCCATTGGGTTATTTCTCGTTCCAGCCAGTGACTGGTGTATCGAAAGCCGTTGTATGTGTTAGCCTGCCTTTGCGATGGTGTATATACAATATCCCTTACTACCAATAGAAAAAATGTAGCGGGTTTCCTCTCTAAGACTATGTCAGAATTACCAAATGTTTGACATCCAATAGCCGATAATTAATAAATCAATGTGCTCTAGTGGTGTTGTTAAACAAAACAAACTTAACTTTGATCAATGCTGCTGTTAGTTATGTTAAGTTGCATCGTATGAACGCACCGTTATGTAAATATGCACCTATTGATCTGTGTGGGAAAAACGTTCGATCACCGGTGTTGTGAGACAATCTCATTGTTCCAGTTTGACAAATATTGACAGGTCCGTCGATCTTCGTGACGTATTAAAGTCCGTGATAAAGCCAAATCCGGTATTCTTTAAAATGAGTCTACAGCAGTGCGGGTTTCATGTTTCCCTTAAATATTAGTGTCTTTTGTGCTAGGCTATTTTATCCTATGCTATTATAGTCTATGTTCTGCTATGCTATGCTATGCTATGCTATGCTATGCTATAATACGTTATGCTATGCTATGCTATGCTATGCTATGCTATGCTATGCTATGCTATGCTATGCTATGCTATGCTATGCTTGTATGCTATGCTACGCTACGCTACGCTATGTTCTGCTATGCTATGCTATGCTATGCTATGCTATGCTATGCTATGCTATGCTATGCTATGCTATGCTATGCTATGCTATGCTATGCTACGCTATACTATGCTATGCTATGCATTGCTATGCTATGCTGTACTATGCTATGGTATGCTATGCTATCGTGGGTTATGTTATCTTAGGTTAGGTTAGGTATGGGTATCTTGGGTTATGTGATATTAGGTTATTTTAAGTTAGGTTATGTCATTTCATGTTATGTTATCTTATCTTAGTTTATGTTATGTTCTCTTATGTTATGTTATCTTAGGTTATGTTATGTTCTCTTATGTTATGCCATCTTAGGTTATGTTATGTTATTTTAGGTTATGTTATGTTATTTTACGTTACATTGCGTTATGTTTGGTGCGTTTTCAAAACCAAAAACAAAATAGTGGGTTTTGTTTCAATTATAAATTATACATATTATTGTGTTATATGTAATGTGATGATATGTTATGTTACTCTATGTTAGGTTAGACTGGGCTAGGCTACGCTATGTTACGTTACGTTACGTTACGTTACGTTACGTTACGTTACGTTACGTATGATGGACTTTCCCACAGACAGGATACAACCCACAACAACCTTTGATATTCGATTTTTGGTATAGCGTTTAGAATGGAAAAATGGACGTAGTGATGGGTATATGTGGGTGTCAGTCAATCGTTAGTTTCTAATAAGCAATTACACAAAGTAGTTATTGATTGTGTTCCTGGGGAATACATAGAGCCAACGCCCGGGGGATGTTAAATAAATATATTGAAAGAGAGAGAGAGAGAGAGAGAGAGAGAGAGAGAGAGAGAGAGAGAGAGAGAGAGAGAGAGAGAGAGAGAGAGTGTGTGTGTGTGAGTGAGTGAGTGAGTGAGTGAGTGAGTGAGTGAGTGAGTGAGTGAGTGAGTGAGTGAGAGGGAGGGAGGGAGGGGGGAGGGAGGGAGAGAGAGAGAGAGAGAGAGGGAGGGAGAGGGAGAGATAGAAGATAAAGAAAGACCAACAGCAAGCCAGTGAGACAAAACAGACGATCTGGATAATAAAATCTAATAAAAGGTAATTAACGGATCCACTTTTGTCGATTATTTGTCTTTTTTTTCAGTTCTTTGCTTTGAAAAAAATATAATCCGTTACAACAGTGATCACATTAACAATATTTGATGACACTCGTGCATTGTTTTTTGAAAAACAAATTTGACAAAAAACAACTGTCACGTCAAAAGTGATTAAAATGTAATTATTGTAAAACTAAATTAAGTAATTATCACATACACCAGAGAGAGAATATTTAATGGAACATTGGTTATTGTAGACTAAATTTCAGTGACTATCAGCGTTATAGTGTCTGTATAAAATACGAAGATTTAATGCGGGGTTGAATGTCAGTAACACGGTTAAACAGTTTATTTTTGTTTAACGACACCACTAGAGCACTTTAATTAATCATCGGCTATTGGTAATTCTGACACGTAGTCATCAGAGGGAACCCGCAACATTTGTCTAACGCAGCAAAGGATCTTTTATATGCACTTTCTCACAGACAGGATAGCACATACCACGGTCTTTGATATACCAGTCGTGGTGCACTGGCTGGAACGAGAAATAGCCCAATGGGCCCACCGACGGGAATTGATCCCAGACCGACCGTGCATCAAGCGAGCGTACAAAGATGTAATGTGCGATTTAATATCCGAGACATGGTTAACCTCCTGACACTATTGACGACTGTTTTGTTGCAGGCACTATTTCCGGTTCATTTTGTTGTGATCCTTTATTTTGTTTCCATCAGGCGTGGGACGTAGTCCAGTGGTAAAGCGCTCGCTTGTAGCGCGGTCGGTCTAGGATCGATCCCCGTCGGTGGGTTCATTGGGCTATTTCTCGAACCAGCCAGTGCACCAAAGGTTGTGGTATGTGCTATCCTGTCTTTGGGATAGTGCATATAAAAGATCCCTTGCTACTAATGGAACAAAATGTAGCGGGTTTCCTCTCTAAGCCTACATGTCGAAATGACAAACTGTTTCACATCCAATAGTCCATTATTAATAAATCAATGTGTTCTAGTGGTGTTGTTAAACAAAACAAACTCTTTTTTTAACTTCAAAAAGATTTAGAACAAGACAGACTGCGCAATAGGTGAGCGCTATACCACTAGGCTGCGTCCGTCCTGGTTAGGAGACAATCCCAGGATTGCAAAATGTGTCTTAACAGCCTCAGGGTTGTACTATATCAAATAAAATCCCATAGGTGACAATGTCAAACGTATGTGGCTCAACATATTATATGCAATATATCAAACCAAAGTATGATCCATAAATATGAATTCTACAAGCCCTTCTATGAAAAGTATTAACTGTAGAAAGTGGAACCTGTCATGGCTCGTGTTCTATATAATTAGATGTTTATACATGTCTCTTATTTTCGCACAAAACTATAGTATATGTATCTAGGTTTGGATACCACATGCACATAAGCGTACGTGACAAGGGGCGGGGGGGGCAACTACGCCCCCACCCCCACCCCCTGGAACAAAACCTCAAATTTTAGCACAAACTATAGAGATATTCTGGCAAAATGTGCTAACCTGAGACCTAGTTACCATGTATTTCCATCAATCTACCCTGAAAGTTATATAACTGTTTGGTAGTAAGGCTAATATGAATAAATGTTGTTATCCAGATTCTGGCATTTTCGTTTAATTCGGACAAAACCCAGCCTGCCCTCTACAAAAATGGGACCTCGTACGATTGTGCGCATACATGTTTTAAGCACAAGGGTACTTGACACAGTGGTACTTGGCTAAATAAAATTGCATACATTTGTTGCCTAGATAAATATTTTTTTGATAACAGACATAACATTTTAAAGCGGCTGTTTGTTTCTAACCAAATCAGGAACAGAGATCAAAGTGAACCTTAAAATTTGTGTGGAATAAATTCAGCCTCAGTTCTTATTGGGGGTGGGGGGGGGGGGGGGGGTGGATTTAGCTCAGTCGGTTGAGTGCTTGCTTGGGGTGATTGCGTCGCAGGATCGAGCCACCTCGGTGGATCCATTCAGCTGATTGGGGTTTTTTCTCGTTCCAACCAGTGCACCACAACTGGACAAAGGCCGTTGTATGTGGTTTCCTGTTTGTGGGAAAGTGCATATAAAATATTCCTTGCTGCATCAGAAAAATGTAGCGGGTTTCCTCTGATAAATACGAGTCGGAATTACCAAATGTTTGACATCCAATAGCTGATGATTAATTAATCGATGTGCTCTAGTGGTGTCGTTAAACAAAATAAACTTTACAGTTCTTATTGGTAGTAACTCCCTGCAAAAATTATTGTTGCTAATAAAAGAATAATTCGACGAAGATGGGATTCGAACCCACGCGGGCAGAGCCCAATGGATTAGCAGTCCATCGCCTTAACCTCTCGGCCACCTCGTCTTGATACAAATACATATTTAAATATAATTTGAAATGAAATACCCTAGTTTTTAAACAATACAACGTATCTTTTCACTATTAGAGCCGTTTTTGATAATTGAAAACAGACATTTCTTAGACTTTATTGTTTAGATTATCAATTTCCGTATATCCGAAGTTTTCTTGTCATCTTGGTGTTTCTAATGCCACGAAATGCCTTTTTCTTATTTTTAAAAACGCACATACCTCTGAGAAGTGACGGTTATGCAACAAGCTCTAGTCTATATTTTAAAGATTATTTACCCATTTCAAGGTCATAGGCTGTATTGTTGTTTACTCTATTGTAACTTTATCCAAATGTGTTACAGATGTGTTACAAACTTAAGTGTCCATTTTTACGGTTTGAAACTTGGGTTTACGACTTCAAATGTCGTGGTATGTGCTATCCTGTCTGAGTGATGGTGCACTAGAGCGAATTGTGTTATTATTCATCGGTTATTGGATGTCAAACATTTGGTAATTTTAACTCAAAGTCCTAGAGAAAACTGGCTACATTTTTTCGTTAACAGCAAGGGATTTTTTTATATGCACCATCGCACAGACAGGATAGCACATACCAAGGTCTTTGCTATATCAGTCGTGGTGCATTCGGTGGAACGAGAAATAGCCCAATGGGCCCACTGACGGGGATCTATCCTTGGCCGACCGCGCATCAGGCGAATGCTTTAGTATTGGGTTAAGCTCCCTCCCATCCCCCACCCCATCCCGATCGCTCTCTCTCTCTCTCTCTCTCTCTCTCTCTCTCTCTCTCTCTCTCTCTCTCTCTCTCTCTCTCTCTCTCTCTCTCTCTCTCTCTCTCTCTTTCTCTCACTCTCACTCTCACTCTCTCTCGTTATCTTACTTACTGCAAACAGTCCAGATAGCTGAAGTGTGTGCTTAGAACAGCGTGCTTGAACCTTAATTTGTATAGAAGCACGAAAATGGGTTAACTGTACTGACCGAACCGTGTACCGGCTGAGTTGGTTAATATACGACTAATGTCAGTTTTATGGGCAAATGGTATTATTATCACCAATGGGAATTAATATGGTGTATGAGAACCTGTCGGTGTTTTGGCTCACGATGAAGCGGTTATGTCCAGACACTACTATCGATAATATTTGTACACTGTGTCGTGTCAGTGTCCCAAGCGATGGGATGTTTGGTCTTGTAATTTTATTTCTCGTAATATGCGTGAACCATTTCTGTCAAAGAAAAAGTTTGTTTTGTTTAATGACACAACTAGAGCACATTGATTTTTAATCATCGGTTATTGGATGTGAAACATTTGGTAATTTAGGAAGGAAAGAAACGCTTTATTTAACGACGCACTCAATAATACATTTTATTATATAACATTTAGTCTTAAAATATCAGTGAAATAAAACGGTTATCAGTGACACAGTGACGATAACATTATACAGTGAACATTTCACTATTTGATTCTAAAATGTGTTATGGTCACTGTAGAAAGTGTTATCTTCACTGTAAAGCTGCTTCCTAATCGGAGGCGAGCGATATGTTTTTTAGAAACCATTGATTTCAATTGCTGCATCCTAACCGCACGCGTACAGTGCGACACATTCATGTAGTCGAGCGCGCGACACAATATCGAAAGGGATTGTTTCTATCTTTTTTGTCGCGCGACACGAGCGGCAAACACATATTAAAGGGAAATACCCTAGTTTTTAAACACTAAGGCATATGTTTTATTATCATAGTCGTTTTTGATAACTGAAATCATACTTTACTTAGGTTTTATGGTTTAGATTATCAATTTCCGTACTTTCGAAATAGTTTTGGTCATCATGGTGTTTTTAATATCACAAAATGCATTTCTCATATTTTTAAAAAAGCACGTGTGTCTGAGAAGTAACAGTTATGGAGTCGAGTTTCAGTTTAAAAAATTAGGGTATTTCACCATTTGAAAGTCACAGACTCATGTTTGTCCCAATTGTAACTTTATCCCAATGTGTTACAGGTTTGTAGATTAACTACACTTAGTGTTAATTTTCACGGGTTGAAACTAGGGTCTGTCCCTTTAACTAATCAAACAACTTTTACTTGGCGGTTTCAACTGTTGATAACAATTTTAAAAGAAGACTGTCACGTCTGGTTAGGATAGAAATATTGTCGCTTCGTTCGCGTCGTTCACGTCGTTCGCGTGGCGCGCATCCGGTTAGGATACAGCTTAAGAAAGCCGGAACTATTTTGCTACTGGCATTTTTAAAATAAAGGTAAATTGCCAAAAGTTATATAATAAATAGAAAATTTCATGTTTTTTGTCAAATATGATTTATATCTCATCTTGTGAAGTTTGCAATCATGTTACACTCGTAGCTCAAGCGCGACTCGTGAGATATGATTGCAAACTTCACTCGATGAGATATAAATCATATTTGAAATACCCTCCATTTAATCACGGTTATACTTATGGCCGTCGGGAATATGGTTAAGTACCACGCAGATAATGATAGAAGAAACCTCTTACCGCCACGCATGTGGCATGAGATTCAGGAAAATATATACAGTATATATATATATATTAGACACATTAAATGATAATGGCATTAGCTGGCTACCATTTTGTCGTCAGCGATTGCCGAAGAGTACACATTTCCCTGTAGCCGTCTCCTACAACATATCAATAAGGGGAGGGCGAGAGGTGACTCGAGCTAGCGTGCCCATTCCTGTTACAGGAAGAAAGGAAGGAAGGAATTTTTGTATTTAACGACGCACTCAACACATTTTATTTACGGTTATTTAGCGTCAGGTATATGGTTAAGGACCACACAGAGGAAACCCGCTGTCGCCACTTCATGGGCTACTCTTTTTGATTAGCAGCAAGGGATCTTTTATATGCACCATCTCGCAAACAGGATAGTACATACCATGGCCTTTGTTACACCAGTTGTGGAGCACTGGCTTGAACGAGAAATAGCCCAATGGGTCCACCGACGGGGATCGATCCTATCCTGTTGCAGATAAAAAAAAAAACCTATCTTTGAGTTCGTCTTTAAAAAGAAATTCATTATCGTGGAGTATAAATCCCGTCACAGTAATAGAAACGTTGGTCAGGAGACGAGGTGGCCGAGAGGTTAAGGCGATTGACTGCTAATCCATTGGGCTCTGCCCGCGTGGGTTCGAATCCCATCCTCGTCGGATAAATGTTTGGTTTAGGATTTTAATTAAGAATTTGTTAATAGAATGTATTTCATATTTAGACAATAGTTAAAGTAATATATATATATATACATATACATAATTGATTTGCCTGTATTTTTAAAATGAATACATTTTTATTGCAATATTTGTTATTACATCCTTACTAAATACGGAATATTAAATGACATTGAACAAGACGAGGTGGCCGAGAGGTTAAGGCGATGGACTGCTAATCCATTGGGCTCTGCCCGCGTGGGTTCGAATCCCATCCTCGTCGAATATTTTATTTGCACCACATTATTAATAATTGCTTGATCTCTTTTTCATCCCTTTTCCTCCGTCTGTCTCTCTCTGTCTCTCTCTCTCTCTCTGTGTGTCTCTCTCTGTGTGTCTCTCTCTTTCTCTGTGTGTCTCTCTCTCTCTCTGTCTGTCTGTCTGTCTGTCTGTCTGTCTCTCTCTCTCTCTCTCTCTCTCTCTCTCTCTCTCTCTCTCTCTCTCTCTCTCTCTCTCTCTCTCTCTCTCTCTCTCTCTCTCTCTCTCTCTCTCTCTCTCTCTCTCTCTCTCTCTCTCTCTCTCTCTCTCTCTCTCTCTCCCTCTCTCTCGCCCCCACACTCAGTTTCAAAATTCCTCAAACAGGAACCAGCCAAAGAGTGATCGGTAAACTACTCCCTTATTTAATTCTGAAACAACATGAAATAAGATGTCTCGACAACAAATACATTATCGTGTCCGGTGTAAACGTGAGTGTTATAAACCATTTCCCATAACACCGCCGAGACTGGTCCATGGCTGTCTGGGGAAATTATAGACTGGTTATTAATTATTGCGATTTCCGGCGGGGGACGAAGGATCACGGAATAAGCCGACTAGTAATCGGTTATAAAGCCGACAGAGGTAAATACAATTACAGTTTTTGTGTTTGAGGTTCTGAGGGCGTATAATACATCGCCTGAGTAATAACATCTATATTTATACCCAATAAAATGAATATACTTTTATTTAGTTTGTTTTGTTTAACGACAGTACTAGAGAACATTGATTTATTAATCACCGGCTATTGGATGTCAAACATTTGGTAATTTTGACATATAATGTTAATAATGTTAATAAGAATAGCCTCTATTATAAATTCGCGAGAAAAAGTAGGCAGAGTTACGTCCCCTAACCACTAACCACTTCCGGCGTGTTCCGGTTACAGTTAGAAATTAAATCAATTTAAATCTCTAAATTGCCGTGTGATTCCTATTTTTATTGCAGGTACTGTAGATTAAATGTAATTTCATACTTTTTTATGCGTATCTTGTTTGGGTTGTTAATATGCTGCTTGTACCAATTCTATTAGAAACCGTTAACATTATCGCAAAGAAGAATTATTTTGGTTCAATGGAACCTCCAGTACGGCGGAGTCTCAGTCTTGATTGTTGATTTCATTTAAAGTTTCTTTTGTTTAACGGCACCACTGGGGCATATTGGTCTTTTATGTGCACTTTCCCACAGACAGCATTTTTCTTGTTTAACGACACCTCTAGAGCACATTGATTTATTAATTATCGGCTATTGGATGTCAACCATTGGGTAATTATGACATATAGAGTCTTAGAGAAGAAACCGGCTATATTTTACCATTAGTGGAATGGAATGGACTAAGAGTTAACATGCACGTTCAGAGCAAGCTGTTGTAGCGCACGCCTATCTTGGGCACAAGAGCCGGCCTCGGCCGGCTCCTCCGTCCGGGACATTTCATTAGTAGCAAGGGATCTTTTATATACACCATCCCACAGACAGGAAAGCACATACCACGGCCTTTGTCCAGCTGTGGTGCATTGGTTGGAACGAGAAAAATTATTTAAAGATAAACAAACACAAAACAAGCAAACACACAAGCACGAAATATTCTACTTTATTGGTCTAGAGTTTTGTGCGTTGGTGTCGTGTAGCGAAAACAAATAACATCACTTTGAAAGTATGCGTAGTGTTTACAGGGACAGTCCCTAGTTTTTAAACACTAAGCCATATGTTTGACTATTATAGTCGTTTTTGATAACTGAAATCATACTTTACTTAGGTTTTATGGTTTAGATTATCAATTTCCGTACTTTTGAAATGGTTTTGGTCATCATGGTGTTTTTAATATCACAAAATGCATTTTTCATATTTTTAAAAACGTACGTGCGTCTGAGAAGTAACGGTTATGGAGTGGCGTTTTAGTCTATTTGTATGTGTATTTCAACGTCACAGACTCTTGTTTCACTCTGTTGTATCCAAACGAAGTGCTTGCATCGTAGGATCGAATAACCTCAATGGACCCATTCTCTGGTTAGGTTGTTTCCCTGTCCCAACCAGTGGACCATGACTGGTATATCAAAGGCCGAGGTATGTGCTGTCTTGTCTGCATATAAAAGATCCATTGCTGCTAATGGAAAAATGTAGCGGGTTTCCTCTAACACTATTATTATGTGTATGCAATTCTGTAAAAAAAATATATAATTGTCGTGGAAATGGGGGTAGGGTTACAAAACGGGTAGATACACACAGAAAGCTGTGAGTCCTGCTACTCTATCATAAATTTTCCATTCTTAGGAATGTATGCCTTGACAAAAATCACTATGAACATTCGCCCCCCACCCCCCAGATGTACCGTACTGACCGACCCCTCTCGGTCATGGACTATATATTCAATAGCCGACGATTAATAATAAATCAATGTGATCTTGTGGAGTCGTTAAACAAAAACAAACTTTAACCTAATAATTTCGTTTTGTAAACTTGATAATATTGTAATAATGATCTCTTTACCTAATGACTCTGAGGGTGGAGTGGATGGGGGTGTTGTTTTGTTTCCTTTTAAATTGTATGGCGGGTTTTTTTAGCGTCTGGTGTATGTGATAATTACTTAATTTAGTTTTACAATAATTACATTTTAATCACTTTTGACGTGACAGTTGTTTTTTGTCAAAACATTTTTTTTTTTAAATAATGCACGAGTGTCATAAAATATTGTTAATGTGATCATTGTTGTAATGGATTATCTGTTTTTTTAAGGCAAAGAACTGCAAAAAAGACAAATAATCGACAAAAGTGGATCCGTTAATTACCTTTTATTAGATTTTATTATCAAGATCGTCTGTTTCGTCTCACTGGCTTGCTGTTGATCTTTCTGTCCGTGTTTTGTCCACGTGTCCGTATGTTTGTCTGCATATGTTTGTGTATTCGCTTGTGAATCAATATGTGTGCCTTCCCGCCCCTCTCTCTCTCTCTCTCTCTCTCTCTCTCTCTCTCTCTCTCTCTCTCTCTCTCTCTCTCTCTCTCTCTCTCTCTCTCTCTCTCTCTCTCTCTCTCTGTATCTGTCTTTCTCTCACTCTCATTCATATCTCTATATCCCCCTCGCTCTCTCTCTCTCTCTCTCTCTCTCTCTCTCTCTCTCTCTCTCTCTCTCTCTCTCTCTCTCTCTCTCTCTCTCTCTCTCTCTCTCTCTCTCTCTCTATATATATATATATATATATATATATATCTGTCTCGGTCTCTGTCATTGACTATTAAGAAAAAACGTATTGTCACAAAAATAAACTCGTAAAATATAACAACAGCAATTAATTTGAATCATACATTGGCATATCTTTATTTTATTTGATGTTTGTTTTTGCCTGTGGCGACTAACTGGTCGGCGTCATGTGACATCATTAGAGGTTTTTTGTTTCATCAGTTACTTGCGCCATTGATTTTGGGGGTTTTCCTAAAGGCGTGTCCAGTCGGTCCGACTTGAATTAACGATCTTTGTAGTGGTATTTGATTTGTCGAACAATAGTTGTATATTAAGGTTGTGGTGGTGGTTGTGGTGGTGGTGGTGATGATGATGATGATGATGATGATGATGATTTGATGATGATGATCATCATCATCATCATCATAATGCATACGGTTCAAGTACATTTCCGTACATCCGAAGTGTTTCTGGTCATCCTGGTGTTTCTAATGCATGTTTGTTTTTGTATTTTAAAAAACGCACGTATCTCTTAGAAGTAACGGTTATGACGACAAGCTGGTATATTTTTAAGGATATTTTCAACATTTTTTATTCATGTTAAAACTATTAATGCGCTACTTAAAATAAAAAGGATGACCAAAAAACACATACAATGTAAGTGAAAAAATAATCCAGGCTTGAAACCGCAAATAACGTGGCATTTCAAATGACATTAAATGTTCTTTTAGGTCTTTAAAAAAAACCCACATAAAATCCGAACCACATGAACCTTTAAATAGATCCTATATATGTGACAAGAAAGGTTTAATTTTCTCCTGAACCACATAGATCTTTCATCTGTAAACTGAATGGGGTGGAGGGGTAACAGTGGGAGAACTGTTGCCTGGGGTGCAATGGGCCGCATGGTCCATCCTTTACCAGGTTTTTGTGGGGTTTTTTGTCTTTATTTATCTGGAGTTGGGCCAAAAAATATAGGACTGAATTTACAAAGCCTGTTTATGTGTTACACGCGTGTAACTACATACATTTAAAATTGCTTAAACACTGGCGTTTAAAGGGACATACTCTAGTTTCTAAACACTAACGCATATTGTTCTATTAGAGACGTTTTTGATAACTTAAATCACACTTTACTTACATTTTATTGTTTAGATTATCCATTTCCGTACATTCGAAGTGTTTTTGGTCATCTTGGTGTTTTTAATATTATCACAAAATGCACTGTCAGTACTTAGCATTGACGGATCTAGTGGGGGGGGGGGGGGTGTCACATGAGTCCCGCCCACCCAACCAGAAGAGGTAAAGTTTGTTTTGTTTAACGACAACACTAGAGCACATTGATTTTATTAACCATCGGCTATTGGATTTCAAACATTTGGTGATTTTGACATGCTGACAAAACCCGCTACGTTGTTTCCATTAGTTGCAAGGGATCTTTTATATGCTCTATCGCACAGACGTCGATATTCCAGTCGTGGTGCACTGGCTGGAACGAGCCCGTAAATAAAATGCTATGATTTGCGTAGATCATTTCATTCAGTAAAATTCCCTCCGGCACAGAGATTCAGAACAACACGTAGACTGCTGCCGGGGGGCAGGCACGAAACTTACCGAAGCCATCAAAATGGCGGTCACTTTGTTTCCCGGTTCACTTTGCGCGGGGCGCAACGCACGGCGCATGCTCAAGCAACCTCCGCGAGCCAATGCAATTCCTCCACGGCTCAGAGATCTAAAAATAGACACAGATTAAAGGGAATTACTCTTCGTTAACGTCAGCGTTTTATGGACTCTACTGGCGATGATTGGATATTAATTGGAGAGCAGTCCTCTGTAGAAACAGAGAAGTTAGTCCAATTAGGAGAACACAGAGATTTTGCGTTTTTGCATGATCTCTTTAACTGTTGAAAGTACCATTTTCGTCTATTTTTACAATTATTAGTGATATATAGCTACATATTAATCGACTTCCCACACGTTATACTTGTAATTACATAATTAACTCGAGAATATCAAAATTGCGATGTGTTGGCACTGGGCGTAAACAGTTTGAAATTAAATGGGGGAAAAAAACGTGCGCTTTAGCACTGGACTACGTCACACCCAACAATGGTATTCTAAACAAGAAAATGTATTTAATATGGATTTTAGTCGCCAAAAAGACTATGTTAATCGGAAACTCAGGACAGATCAAAGGTTTCCACGAGTACTCGAGTACTCGGGTCCGGGCCGAGTCTAGCAAGACTTGAGTCCGTTGACAAGACTCGAGTACCCACACAAGGGAGATCACTCTCATTTATTTATTTTTATTATTATTATTATTATTATTATTATTATTAATGTCTTGTTTTACGTCATTTTGCGATATACTTGCTGTCGGTTACGTTACCGTGCTGTGAGAGGGAAAACAAAAATGTCGTCTGTGTAGTATTCGTCTTAGCTATACCGGCAGTAGCACAAGTACAATGGAAAAGTACCAGATTTCACAGCACCGTAGAATGACACTGGACACCGGACAATGTAGGATATTAATTTCAACGGTAACTAATTAGCGATACAAGTTACACGATAATTATATGATCCTGCGCTTATTTTAATCTGGTCGGTCGTCCGTCACAATGGTAACCAGTCAATTCGTACCATAGTCATGTCGTACCATAGTCATTTCGTACCCAATTTTACCATTTCGTACCCAAGTCATTTCGTACCCTGGTCATTTCAAGAAATCATAACAAGAAAAAGATGATATATTACTTTTATTACTTTTATCTTCAAACATTTCCGTTCATCGTTATATTAATTACCAACGAGCACTTTGTGTTAGAATAACATATCAAGATCTTCTAAGACAAGCTGATCTCAGAAAAACCTTAATTACCTACAAAGACGTACACATGGAAGAGTAAGAAATATATTTAATACACTGTCGCTTTGAATTTTAATGACAACCGCATGCCGTGATCAAACTCGTACACTCCATAATCTACTTACAAAAATAAGAAGTGATATACCATGACAAAAATAAGATACCGAGTACGGAACCACTGTGGTATGAAATGACCAAACATTATGGTACGAGATGGTAAAAAGTAGATACGAAATGGCTATGGTACGAAATGACTGTGGTACGAAATGACCAAAGTACTATGGTACGAAACGACTATGGTACGAAATGACAATAAACTATGGTACGAAATGGATGGTACGAAATGACTAGTAACCGTCACAATATTGAACGTATCAATCGGTTTTTAAATGCAATACAATGGCATGATTTGGCATCATGTTCAGCGCAGGAATTAAGATGCATTATGGCATTTTACTGTATTCCTTAGCCTCATTATCATTTAGTGTAAGTGTCGGGTACTCGGGTCCGGGTGGAATTTGATCCTCGAGTATCCCGAGTAAAAAATAGGCCCTACACAGATCCTTTAAGTCGATTGTTTAACCCTACAGCACAGAGACCTGTACCCTAAAAAAACCGACACGAATCTTAACTCCATAAATAATTCCCCAACGCCCACCGTAAAGGCGGCCACAGAAAACACTAAACTGTTTGATCAAAGAAACGTTCAAGTGCTACTATCAATTCTAAATCCATCACCGAGTCCGCATTCACCACGCAAATACCGTCCGGATAAACAACCGTGATCGGTTTCTACTCCAAGTCAATTGTCGCGTGTTTTTGCAACCGATTTGTACTTGATGCCGGATGACAACGATAATAGGATGTGTTAGGTTATAACGACACTTGATCAAAGCTCTTGGTCGGTAATAGCTCTGTAGCCGGTACAGATGTGTAATTATATTTTTCGAGTTCTTAATATTAATAATAATAATAATAATAAAATTGGGTGACGCCAGAAAGAGCATGCGCCAAGCAAAAGTAAAATAACATATATTTTTTTAGTATGTAATATCTTCAAAAAAAGGAAAGGAATGTGTCTTTAACGACACCTCAGCACATGTTTTCTAACCATTGCTGAATCGTGTCTGACGTTTTATTTGGGACGAGTTCAGCATTGTACAGTACAGAGAAATCTCTGTAAACCGGACTTGGTCGATCCCCGTCAGTGTGCCCACTGGGCTATTTCTCGCTCCAGCCAGTGCACCACGACTGGTACATCAAAGGCCGTGGTATGTGCTATCCTGTCTGTGGGATGGTGCATATAAAAGATCTTTTGTTGCTAATCGAAAAGAGTAGCCCATGATGTGGCGACAGCGGGTTTTCTCTATCCATATCTGTGTAGTCCTTAACCATATGTCTGACGCCATATAAGCGTATATAAAATGTGTTGAGTTTGTCATTAAATAAAACATTTCTAAACCGGACATCCATAGTAACCAAGTATTTTGTCCGGTTTTTAGATGTGTCCGGTTTTTAGAGGTTTCTATTGATAGGCCTTTTAAATCTCTTATATTCTGTCGTTTGTTTCTGCTGGTATGTATTTGTGTTCGACTGTATATTGAGGACTGGTCTCGGTGGTATCATGGTTAAGCCATCGGGCATAAGGCTGGTAGGTGCAGAGTTCTTTCTTTCTCTTTTTTGGGGTGTATTGTTATTCTAGGCGACAAGTCAATCGATACGCGTGGATGTACAATTCGGTAATTCGGTAAAGTTGTGAAATAAAATTGTTCATTTCATTTATATTTCACTGTATGTAGAATTGCAGGATAAATAAAACAACCGGTTACTCGACAGTGCCTTGCTTCATTCGCCACTCCTACCTTTGCAGACCAATGGCATTGTCTTAAAGGGACAATTTAGAGTTTTCAGCCATAGTTAGACTTCCGTATGTTCCCCCTCCCAAGAAAATAAACACACATGCTGTTGTTGGTGGGGTGGGGGTTCTGTTTTTAAAAACACTATCTTACCTTAGCATGTTTTTAATAAAGCATTATATGGATAAATACATTTGGATTTTTTTTTGCCCGAATTATTTAAAATTTTGTTTGCCCGTTGGAAGAAATTATAAATTCGGTAAAGTTGTGAAATAAAACTGTTCATTTCATTTATATTTCACTTTATGTACAATTGCAGGATAAATAAAACACGATAAAGTACGACATTAATATATTAGACAAAAGTCAATATTTTTATGCTATAAAACATTTCAATGTCAACAAATGCATTTGTTATAGATATAGAGGATATTTCATGGGGTTTTTGTTTTGTTGTCAAATATGATTTATATCTCATCGAGTGAAGTTTTGCAATTTGCGCGACGAGTGTGATATGATTGCAAACTTCACGAGATGAGATATAAATCATATTTGACAAAAGACATGAAATTTTCTATTTATTATATAACGTTTGGCAATTTACCTTTATTGTTAAAATTCCAACAGCAAAATAGTTCCGGCTTTCTTACAGTGAAGATAACACTTTCTACAGTGACGATAACACATTTTAGAGTGAAATAGTAAAATTTTCACTGAGTGACTGATAACACTTTTATTTCACTGATATTTAAAGATAGTTCACAAATTGTTATATAATAAATAGTTATATTCTAAGCAGACAGACAGATATCTTTATTTACGTCTCACCTCATGTACAACATAATTACATTTAGAATAAACATATAAAAGTACATAAGCCATTCCATTGGGAATTATGAGAGACGATATATACAATAAACAAATATTCACATTTATACTAAATTTAAAAACCAAAGATATTAATACTAATATATGTACATATGGGTACGTCATCGTAATATTAAAAATAAGCTTTTGACAATAAACGAAACAAATATTAATTTTAAAAATATAAAGTCTCTACGTCTCTGCGAGAAAATAATAATGACATATTTACCTAATGACTCCGGGGGTGGAGGGAGGTTGTTTCGTTTTGATTTGTATGGGGGAGGGTTAGCGCCTGTTGTATGTGGTAATTACTTAATTTAGTTTTACAATAATTACATTTTAATCGCTTTTGATGTGAAGGGTTTTTAAAAACAGGGTTTTTTTTAATATTGCCTGGGCGTCATCAGACACTTTTTAAGTGTTCACTGTTGTAATGGGTTTGTTTTTAATATTGCCTGGGCGTCATCAGACACTTTTTAAGTGTTCACTTTTTTATGGCTAATACCGGTATATATTTTTTCAAAGCAAAGAAACGCAAACAAGACAAATAATCGACAAAAATGTATTCGTAAATTACCTTTATTACATTTTATTATTCAATTCGATCGATATAATACTTGACATTTCACCTTTTTTACTTTCCAAATGTTTCGCTATAATACTTGACATTTCACCTTTTTTATCATCCAAATGTTGCGATATAATACTTGGCATTTCACCTTTTTTATCATCCAAATGTTGCGATATAATACTTGGCATTTCACCTTTTTTACTTTCCAAATGTTTCGCTATAATACTTGACATTTCACCTTTTTTATCATCCAAATGTTGCGATATAATACTTGGCATTTCACCTTTTTTATCATCCAAATGTTGCGATATAATACTTGGCATTTCACCTTTTTTATCATCCAAATGTTGCGATATAATACTTCGCATTTCACCTTTATTATTATCCAAATGTTGCGATATAATACTTGGCATTTCACCTTTATTATTATCCAAATGTTGCGATATAATACTTGGCATTTCACCTTTTTTATCATCCAAATGTTGCGATATAATACTTGGCATTTCAAGAAAAAAGAAAAAAAGTAAATTACATGATCCTGATGTATTGCATGTGAGAAGTTTAATCCATAGCTTAAAGGGACATACCCCTAGTTTTTAAACACTAAGGCATATTTGTTATTGTTGGAGCCGTTTTTGATAACTGAAATCGGACATTATTTAGATCTTATTGATTAGATTATCCATTTCCGTACATTCGAGGTGTGTATGTGATCATTGTGGTGTTCTTAATATCACAACATGCATTTTTCATATTTTTAAAAATGCACGTGCGTCTGAGAAGTAACAGGTATTTAGTCGAGTTTTAGTCTGTTTTTAGAGGGTATTTCAACATTTCAATGTCACAGACTCATGTTTCACTCAATTGTAACTTTATCCAAATGTGTTTCAGGTTTGTAGATTAACTAAACCTAGTGTTAATTTTCACGGGTTCAAACTAGGGTCTGTCCCTTTAACTCCGAAATTCTCTTTAAGTAGTGATGATTCAATGATCGATTACAATCGATAATTGGTTATAATCGATAATTGGTTACAATCGATAATTGGTTACAATCGATAATTTATCGGTTGGACTCTACCGATGTGATTATCGATTATAAAAATCCGTAAACAAATGTCGCCAAAAAAAGAAGAAATTGTTAAAACTAAAGAATTCCAATTTAGATTATGGAATTGATATAAATGTGTTGAGATTGGTGCTTGTTGATCATGTCCACATAAAGAAAAAAAGATATTTAAAGAAAAAAATTGATTAAATGGTTGTTAAATGGTTAAAGGAAAACAGCGATTTGTAGGGTCTATCTCTGTGAACACGAGAATAAAAGCGTGGTCCTTATAATTGAAATCCTTCTTATCACGTTCATCTAATTCTGATCGATTGTATATTCGTAAGCATCTTAACAAGACAAGGCACCATTCTATACAGAATACTACAATACATGATGCAACTATATCATACGGAATGAAACCGTGGCTTGCGGAGATGTTGATCGATTTTTGATAATCGATTAAACCTGATGATCGATAATGAAATTCCATCTTATATTCCAGGACATATTATTTTCTCTCTCTCTCTCTCTCTCTCTCTCTCTCTCTCTCTCTCTCTCTCTCTCTCTCTCTCTCTCTCTCTCTCTCTCTCTCTCTCTCTCTCTCTGTCTCTGTGTGTCTCTCTGTCTGTCTGTCTGTCTGTCTGTCTGTCTGTCTGTCTCTCTCTCTCTCTCTCTCTCTCTCTCTCTCTCTCTCTCTCTCTCTCTCTCTCTCTCTCTCTCTCTCTCTCTCTCTCTCTCTCTCTCTCTCTACTTACAATGAGCTTACATCCAATTACGGTTCAAGCACGCTGTCCTAGTTACACACCTCAGCTATCTGGGCTGTTTGTCCAGGACAGTGGGTTAGTTGTTAGTGGTAAGCCAGGACATTAGCATAGCCAGGATTTCATATCAAGGCACCCACATTGGCTGAGGCGGGTGGTCGGAGTATTCACATTGTTTACTAATCTTTTAAATCCCGCTTCAGTATGTATTATGGCAAATATAAAATGTGGTGGGGTGGGGTGGGGTGTGGTGGGAGAGTACATAGCCGATGTGCGAAATGAATAAAAAAAATGAAACGAAATGAAACAAAATGAAAAGAAGTGAAATAAAACAAAACGAAACGAAACGAAATGAAACAAAATGAAAAGAAGTGAAATAAAACGAAACGAAACGAAATGAAACAAAATGAAAAGAAGTGAAATAAAACGAAACGAAACGAAACGAAATGAAACAAAATGAAAAGAAGTGAAATGAAACGAAACGGAAAGAAAGACAAGAAAAGGAATTAAAAGAAAATATAAAAACATTGTTACGCATGGTGATTTAGAGAACCCATATTATGACATGAGTGTTGGGCGATTTACCCCGAGGGACAATGTAAACCTGCTTATTATCCTGTAGAGTGTACTTACGACATCGCCTAACTGAAAATACAGACTAATTTACGTACGCGTCCGACAAAAAATATATATTTAAAAACAAAATTCATGATCGGGGCCTTGTTACACGAAGCGAACTTAACACTAAGATCACCTTTAGTGCGTGACTACCGTATACATTTAAGTTGATCTTAGGGGTCGGGACGTAGCCTAGTGCCAGCCAGTGCACCGCTGCTGATATATCAAAGGCCGTGGTATGTGCTATCCTGTCTGTGGGATGGTGCGTATAATACATCCCTTGCTACTAATAGAAAACATTTAGCGGGTTTCCTCTCTAAGACTGTATGTCAAAATTACCAAATGTTTGACATCCAATAGCCGATGATTAAAACATCAATGTGCTCTAGAGGTGTCGTTAAACAAAACAAACATTTTTTTTAAAGTGATCTTAGGGCTAAGATCGTTTCGTGAAACGAGGGACCAGTATTATATTTAGTTTTTCATAAAAATTTAAAATATCATTCGGGTGTATACTATCAAATCAAATCCCATAGACGACAATAGTAACCTATGTGGTTAAAATTCCTACCTGCAGCGTATCAATCGACATAAACACCACGGATATAAATACTACCATCCCTCACTCTTAAAGTGAATCAGAAAAATGGGGGTCAAGCTGCCCATTTCTGAGATAATAGGTAGCGTCTATGATTACTCTAGTTTTTACTCCTTTTTTTAAAGGTACCCAATACATGTTTCAAGCACAAGTCTACTTGACGCAGTGGTACTAGATAAAATAAAATTGCATACATTCTTTGCCCAAATTAATTTGTTTTCTTTCTTACAACCAACACACTCACATTTATCACCAATCACAGGACTTGTGGTGTTCACTTCTCTATCAAAAGTTGGGTGCACCTCGAACTTTCACCAAGCCGGAAGTTATTTGGTTTAGTACTACCTTAAGCCGTCTGAATGTAAGTGTTTAAACAACACTGGAGCCCCCTCTAAAACCGCACCTTATTAGTATCCCTCCTTTAGTTTTAAGGATGGGATATAGGTTTTAGTGGTAGAGTGCTCGCCCCAAGTGCGATGGGTAGTAAGATCGATCCCCTGCATTGGACTCAGGTGTTTTCCGTGTGTGAGTGGCCGTCCTCATTGAGCGATGTAGAAATTATGTATTATTTTGTAAATAATCTCGTCTGGAGTGGCAGTCCTCTTTTGATCGGTGCAGTAAGGATGTATTGTCCAGTAAATTATCCTCGGGAGTGGCAGTCCCCTTTGACTGGTGCAAGTAAGATATATTGTCCAGTAAATTATCATTGGAGTGGCAGTCCTCTTTGAATAGTGCACGAGGGGTGTATTGTCTTGTAAACAGTATCCTCGAGAGTGGCAGTCCTTTTTAGCAGTGCACGAGGGGTGTACTGTCTAGTAACAAATTCCTCGGGAGTGGCAGTCTTCTTTGAGCGGTGTAGGAAGGATCTGTTGTCCAGTAAAGAATTTCCTCGGGAGTGGCTGTCCTCTTTAAGCGGTGTAGGAAGGATGTATTATTCAGTAAAAGATATCATCAGAATTGGCTGTCCTCTTATGGGTGTATACTACCAAATCAAATCCCATAGACGACAATAGTAACATATGTGGCTAAAACTCCTACCTGCAACGTATCAATCGACATAAACGCCACGGATATAAATACTACCACCCCTCACCCTTAAAGTGAATCACAAAAAAGTGGGTGTCAAGCTGCTAATTTCTGAGATAACGGGTAGCGTCTATGACTACCCTAGTTCCGCACAAAATTTGAGTACTTTTTTTTTACAGGTACCCCATACATGTTCCAAGCACAAGGCTACTTGACACAGTGGTACTAGATGAAATAAAATTGCATACATTTTTAGCCCAGATGAAACTATTTTTTTTTACAACCAACACACTCACATTTATCACCAATCACAGGACTTGTGGTGTTCACTTCTCTATCAAAAGTTGGGTGCACCTCGAACTTTGACCCAGCCGGAAGTTATTTGGTTTAGTACTACCTTATAGACGAATCACTAGATAGAGTTTCATGAAATCAACCACTATTTTGCAAACCTAATACAGTTTTGATTATAGATAACGTGTTTTTTCTTTTTCATATAATGATTGTGGAAAAGTGCATATGAAAGATCTCTTGTTGCTTATTCGGTAGGAGAGGCCTATATGACGGTTTTCTACTCTCTCTCTCTCTCTCTCTCTCTCTCTCTCTCTCTCTCTCTCTCTCTCTCTCTCTCTCTCTCTCTCTCTCTCTCTCTCTCTCTCTCTCTCTCTCTCTCTCTCTCTCTCTCTCTCTCCATCATATGTCGAAGTAACTATATGTTAGATATCAAATATTCGTAGTTTATAAGTATGCTGAGGTGTCGCTATTTCTCGTTCCAGCCAGTGCATCACAACTGGTATATAAAAGGCCGTGGTATGTGTTATCCTGTCTGTGGGGTGGTGCATATAAAAGACCGCTTGCTACTAATGGAAAAATTTCTCTGAGACTATGTGTCAAAATAACCAAATGTTTCACATCCAATAGCCGATGATTACTAAATTAATGTCCTCTAGTGGTGTCGTTAAACAAAACAAACGTTAACTTTAGTTTCCTTTCCAATGTTTTTAATAATATTCCACGGTCCTGAGCATTGCTAGTGTATTTTAAAATGACCATATGTTTGACATCCAATAGCCGATGATTAATAAATCAATGTGCTCTAGTGGTGTCGTTAACAAAACAAACGTTTTGTTAGTTTAACAGAATTTTTTTGGAGAATCATTGTTTACGCCCAGTGGCAGAACATTACACTTTTGATAATCTCGAGTTAATTGCGCAAATATTATGTGTGGAATCTTTCTCTTCTGTTTTTTCCCCCCTCTTATTTATCACAAGTAATGGCTATGGTTGGAGTTTATATAGTCCGTCTCATTTTTCTATAAAACTGTTTTTTGTAAATAATTTCAGTTTGGTTGGACGTAAGAAGAAACGTAAAAGTGTTTTAGAAATAACGAAAAGATACTATTTTTGTGTGCAGTTTAGAAAACAATCGGCTCAGAAATAAATCACTTGTAGTAAATGCTATGGTATGAAAAAAGGCGTTCCCTGTGGGACGGACTATAAATGTTTTATTCTGTTTGGTAAAATGCATATAGAAGATCCCTTGCTGGTAATAGCAAAAAAAAAAAATGTTTAGACGAAATAACTGGCCTAGGCCGGATCCTGCGACCAAGACAGGCGTGCGCTACAATAGTTTGCTCTGAACGTGCACGTTAAATTATTTCCTTGTCCTTGAAGACAACGTGTCAGAATGATAAAGCGTTTGACATCCAATAACCGATGATTACATAATCAACGTGGTTTTCTCGTTCCAGACTGTGCACCACGACTGTTATATCAAAGGCCGTGGCATGTGTTATCCTGTCTGTTGAAAAGTGCATATAAAAGATCCATTGCTGCTAATGGAAAATGTAGCGGGTTTCCTCTCTAAGACTGTCAGAGTTACTAAATGTTTGACATCCATTAGCCGATGACTGATTACTCAATGTGCTCTAGTGGTGTCGTTAAACAAAACAAACTTTTTAATCAACGTGATGTAGTGTGTCGTTAAGCAAAACAAAATTTAAATAAAACTCCCATTTTAATAAGACTGGTATAACAAAGGCCGTGGTATGTGCTATCCTGTCTATGTGATGGTGCATATAAAAGATCCCTTGCTCCTAATGGAAAAATGTAGCGGGTTTCCTCTCTAAGACTATATGTCATAATTACCAAATGTTTGACATCCAATATCCGATGATTAAAAAAAAATCAGTCTGCTCTAATGGTGCCGTTAAACAAAACAAAACAAACTTTTTTTCATTTTAATTTTTAAAAAATGTTAACATTATCGCCAATAAGAAATTATTTGACGTGTAAGGAAATCTCAAACGCCTCACTCGATTGCTTGTTCGGTCGTCATTTTATTAGCATTAAACAATTGCTCGAGAATAAAACACTGCATGGACGCCAATTTGGAAGATTAATTTCGCAAACAGCATTTATAGTGCGACTACTTCATTAGCACGCTACGGGTTTCTTCCCTAGAGGGATTAACAATAGTGGCGTGGAAATGGCTTCATATTCTATGAATAATTTAACCTGCATCTTCAGATCTGTTTGTATGTACCATTTTCCCCATTCGCCTGGTATTTTGTACATGCATAAAGGTCATATCTCCTAAAGGTCACTTTCGGCCAGTGTGGAGTGCCAAAGGTCAAACTGCTTGAAGGTCAGTTAGAGTGAATGTGATACGATAAAGATCACTAGGCCTGAAGGACATTTGTAGTCGTCATAAAGGTTAAGGACACGATCTTGAGGATCAAGTTCTTAATTTGTGCCATTGTTTGATACTCAGTTCGAACCGTGATGTGTTATTGTTCATTCATTCATTTGTTGGGTTGTTTGTCCGTCTGGTAAATCATTCGTCCATCCACCTATCATCATTATTATCATTATCGTTTATGACATCATCATCCTGGGCAAAACTATAATTAGTATCTTCATCATCACCATCATCGCTGCCGTGCCATCACCATTCAAGTACTCTAGCCTGGGCATCCACCTCAGCTAGCTTCGACGTCTGTCCAAGAAAATGGATTAGTTGTTAGTGATTAGTGAGAGAGAAGTCGGTGTAGTGGTCTTTTTTCTTCTTTCTTTTTTCTTTCTTTTAAAACAATATTTATTAACGTTTAACGTTTGGGACTGACCAACAGGCGATGCCTATATTAAGGTTTCTCCCTACATTTTACAAATACAATTTTTACAAAACATAGCAGACAAAACAATAGTTGTGAGAAAAACAATCACACACAACACACGAGAAATGAACAGAAACAGGAGGACAGACAGACAGAATGAGAGAGAGAGAGAGAGAGAGAGAGAGAGAGAGAGAGAGAGAGAGAGAGAGAGAGAGAGAGAGAGAGAGAGAGAGAGAGAGAGAGAGAGAGAGAGAGAGAGAGAGAGAGAGAGAGAGAGAGAGAGAGAGAATGAATGAATGAGAATTGTCAGATAATGTCAAAGCGTTTGCTTCAACAATAAACTGTTGAACCGTTTTAAACATGTCAACGTTTTCTTGGTCATCAAAATTTGGATTTCCAAGTAAAAGCACTTAGTAATTTAAATTTGAGTAAGCAAATAGAAATTGAGCACGTTGTCTGTCATAGTATGGGCAATGGAGTAAGAAATGTTCAGAATTCTCAATAGGATGGCCACAGGCACAGATTGGAGTATCCGATATAAAACGTTTAAATTTGTGTCCATTTAGGTCGCTAATATTTAGTCGAAGACGACAGTGTAATATCTCTGGTCTTCTCTCACACGTGTAAAAATAAAATGGAGTTTTAGTTTTGTTTGCATAAAAGTGTTTTTTAAAGCAACTTATGGAAAAAGAATATCTGGTATTAATTGGTAGTTTGTTCCATAATTTAACTCCTGAAGGGAAGAACGAATCAGAAAATAGTTTTGTTCGGCTTCTAAATCCCTGCAAGTGATCAGCATCGCGCAACGGGTAGCGAGAATGTTCTGATACTGTTTTGGGCAATTTTTGGGCTAGGTAAGCCGGAGTCATACCTTTACAAAGTCGATACATCATACATAATTTGTGGCATTTTCTTCTCTCTGATAAAGGCACACTGAGCCGTTAAAACTCGTTTTTGTTTGGGAGGCGGTACCGGAATGCAACCCCAGTACCTACCAGCCGTAAGGCCGATGCCTTAACCACTACACCACCGAGTCTGGTCAGCTAAAGTCAGGGCTGACTAACTTTATCTAATATAGTCCAGGTCATTTGGAACGCACGAGAAATGAATGTCCATAAATCCGATTCTTCGCTACCGACAAAAAAAATGTCTTCTACTATTTGTTAAACCCTTAGTTACATTATTGCACTTCTGAATGGGACATTATTCAAGTAGAGGCTTATCTCGCTATCCGGGATCAATTACGGAAATATCCGAAACTATTTCAATCAATCAGCGGAAATATGTATACTCGCACACAAACGTAATCCCGCGCTGTTTGAGGTGAGTTATATGCCGTCATACCATGATTGGTATATTACAGTTACAGTTTGCTTTGTTTAGCGACACAACTAGAGCACATTGATTTATAAATCATTGGTTATTGGATGTCAAACGTTTGGTCATGGAGGTATATAGTCTTAGAGGAAATCTGCTACATTTTTTCCTTTAGCATCAACGACTCTTTTATATGCACTTTCTCATAGACATGACAGCACATACCACAGTCTTTGATATAGCAATCGTGGGGCTCTGGTTGGGACGGGAGACAAACCTATCAAATAATGGATCCACGTAGGAGATTCGAACCGTAGACCAAAGCATCTCAGTTAAGCGCTATACCGACTGAGCTATATCCCGCTACCAGGGTAACTGTCAAAGTTATGGCATGTGCTGCCATGTCTGTGGGATAGTTCATATACACGTTTGACACCTAACAGTTGGTGAAATTAGTAGCATTTGAATAAACGTTTAGCCATTACATTTTTCACGAAAATCAGCTTGTTAGAAAATTACCCAAACTTGTCGCGCCCCACGTTTGTCACAAATAAAACTCGGTGCATGAATACAGAGCCTCATTACAGCCAAACGATTTGCACTCCTGGTAAAAAAAAAAATAGAAAAAGTTATTTTTTAAAATTAACTCCTTGGCTATCATTAAAGCCGCACACCCTAGTTCCATCCAGCGAAAATAAATTATAATTTGGTTAATCTACAAACCTGTAACACACTTAGATCACGTTTTTATCAAATGGAGTGAAAAAGCAGGTTTTATATCGATAAATACAATGGGAATCCCCATGTCCCAATTGCTTGAAATAATTTTGAAAGTTTGTATTCTGATGTCACCGGTAGATGTCGCTCGAAGCACAACAATGCCTACGTCACGACAAATTTCACAGACTTGGGGTGCGTTCTTTTCACCTCTCCTGGACAATTTTATTTGTGAAAAATGGGGTTTAATAGCGAAAAACAACGTCGTAATGGTTAACAAATAACTGTAACTAGGGTGTGTCCCTTTAAGCTTAAGAATTTATTTCATATTCCAAATAATTAGCCTTCAAACATGAAACCGGCCTCGGTGGCGCAGTGGTTAAGCCATCGGACTACAGGCTGGTAGGTACAGGGTTCGTAGCCCGGTACCGGCTCCAACCCAGAGCGAATTTTTAAGGGTTCAATGGGTAGGTGTAAGGCCACTAACCAACGAACAACTAACCCACTGTCCTGGACAGACAGCCCAGATAGCTGAGGTGTGTGCCCAGAACAGCGTGATTGAACCTTAATTGGATATAAGCACGAAAATAAGTTGAAATGAAATCAAACATGGAATTATCCAAAAACAACAAGCAAACTGTTTGTTCGACTGGGTACACAAGGTAACTAATTGTATATACTGCTACCTATACACATCAAATAAATTGTGTTATTATTATAATTATAAAGTTTGTGTTTATTTATTTCAGAACTTTGACGAACCTTTCAAGAAGTGAAAGGTTGAACTGAATACAGATTTATAATAGAACGAGGTGAGTTTATTTATGTTATTTTATTTATTTATTTATTTTATTTTATTTATTTATTTATTTTAAATTTACGTTTGGGTCTAGCAGTCAACCTGCTTTACGTTTGCATGGTTTTGACATCTACTTCACGCAACAAATTACATAATTACATAATGCTAGTATCAGACTGCCAATTGTCAAGACGGAGTTGTCAACTCGCCGATCTCATTTCTACGACTGTCCAGTTGCTAGTCTGAGCACTCTTACAACCTGAGTGAGCGGGACGTAGCCAAGTGGTTAAGCGCTCGCTTGATGCGCGGTCGGTCTGGGATCCCCGTCAGTGAGCCCATTGGGCTATTTCTCGTTGCAGCCAGTACACCACGACTGGTATATCAAAGGCCGTGGTATGCGCTATCCTGTATGTGGGATGGTGCATAAAACGGGTTTCCTCTCTAACACTATATGTCAAAATTACCAAATATCTGACATCCAATAACCGATGATAAATAAATTAATGTACTCTAGTGGTGTCGTTAAACAAAACAAACTTTAACTTTAACTTTGCTACTAATGGACAATGTAGCGGGTTTCCTCTGCAGACTACGAGTCAGAATTATCAAATGCTTCACGTCCAACAGCCGATAATTAATAATAAATCAATGCGCTCTGATAGTAATCGTAATATTACCTTATGATTCTCTGGGGCAATAATTCCTGTCTGTGAGAAAGTGCATATAAAAGATCCCTTGCTGCATTAGGAAAAATGTAGCGAGTATCCTCTGATGACTACGACTCAGAATTACCAAATGTTTGACCTCCAACAGCCGATGATTAATTAATCAATTTGCTCTAGTCGTTAAATAAGACAAAACTCTGGGGCAGTAAGAAATATGTTTATGTGTTCTGGTGGTGTTGTTAAACAAACTTTAACCTTGAGAGACCTTGGCGTTAACTACACGACCATCCGGTACACCCATACGTCATATTTGAACGAACAAACCATGAGCCTTTTCAAAATCGAATCTTTGCACAAGGCAAAGTCAAAGGGGTGGTTTTTGGTTGGTGTTTGTTGTTGTTCTTGTTGTTTGTTTGTTTTTTTTGTTTTTTTTTTTTTTGGGGGGGGGGTATCTTCTACAAATAAAATATTAGGATGATCAGAAACACATTTAATATACACACTGATATTCTAAGCAAGAAAATGTATTTAATATTTTTAAAACCCCAGAAACAGTCGTCATTAAAAAGGTTCTATTAATGGGAATAGTTTAACAGTCCTTTAAAGGTCCTGTGTCAAAGTTCAGACTACAATATTTGGTTATATTTACATTTATTTGCAATAAATAACTACAAAATAATCGATCCCACGCCAATCGTTCCATAATTAAGTCTAGAATAATATGTTTTAAAAAGCTTGCACTGGACGACAAGAGGGTTTTCCTAATAATAAGTGGATAAATATAGCATGGCCACCATCTTTGTTTCTTTGTCAGCAAAGAATTACGAACAAAAAATTTAATTTGTTGAATGTGTACGCATAAAACAGTGATATCACTAAACATTTTGTTTTAATTTTATATTGATGTGCTATTCGATTTTGTTGCAAGTAGATGCAATGTTAGGTTTCACATTAATGAAAAAAACCTTAATTTTGTTTGACACTCAATAAGCTGTGTTTTTTGTGTTGGGGTGTCGTTAAAAAAACAAAACAATTCATTCCTTAATTCATCCATCCGTCTGTTCGTTCATTCATTCGTTAATATATTCATTCATTCTTCCGTCCGTCCGTCCGTCCGTCCGTCCGTCCGTCCATCCATTTATTCATTCATTCATTCATTCATTCAATGTTAAAGGCGCAGACCCTAGTTTCAACTCGTAAAAATGGACACCAAATTTAGTTAATCTACAAACCTGTAACACACTTGGATACGCTTGCAACAGAGTGAAACAAGAGTCTGAGACGTTCAAACAAGAAATATCCTTAAAAATAGACAAGAGCTCGAATCAATAACCGCTACTTCTCAGACGCACGTGCGTTTTTTAAAATATGAAAAATGCATTTTGTGATATTAGAAACAACAGGATGACCAGAAACACTTCGGTTCTACGGAAATGGATAATCTAAACAATAAAATATAAGTAATGTTTGATTTCAGTGATCATAAACGGCTCTAACAGTGAAAAATATGCTGTTGTGTTTAAAAACTAGGGTATGTCCCTTTAAAATTATTAGTAATGCGAACTGACTTGGTTCAATGGAACCCATAGGAGCAAGACTGTGTTGACATTCGCATACTTTTAACGGAAATGACTACCGTGTTTATTAAGTGACCTCGCTTTAAATGGACTTGTCCTTTTCACTCCTGTTTGCACTTAGCCGAGTCTGTTGAACGTTTTCACATTGCAGCGTGTCTTAAACATAGTTATAGTAATTAAATTGTATTTATACAGTCCAAATGCACACCAAAACCCAGCGCATGCACTCTGGACATTCACAGAACACTTATCACCTCTCACTTGCTCGTTCTGTTAGTTGATGTATTCATACGCATTAGGCCGATGTCAACAAGAGAGTCTCACCATGTCATCAAAACTATGAGTTGAGTTTAAAGACGTATTCTCACAAAGTTGTAAGGGTTATATTACAGCTACAACATATAAATCTTCGTATAATTAACTCGAGATATATAAGTAATTGTGATGTTCTGTAAGTCGGCGTAAACAGTGGTCTCCCCCCCCCCCCCCCCCCACACACACACACCCCGAATCCTCGATTAAAAATATAAAACCATAAAGAAAATATTCATCACGTATCAACCGAAATAGCAGTTAGTCATTAAGACAGGAGAAGCATGGATTATGATGTCAAAAACCTGATGACGTCGAATGGAAAATAAATAAATTTAGCTAACTTGCAGTATGTCTTATGTTTGACTTTTAATAATAAGTTCGTTAACTGAAGTGTAGGCATGTTCAATAATATTTGTTTGACTTTTACTAATAAGTTCGTTAACTGAAGTGTAGGCATGTTCAATAATATTTGTTTGACTTTTAATAATAAGTTCGTTAACTGAAGTGTAGGCATGTTCAATAATATTTGTTTGACTTTTACTAATAAGTTCGTTAACTGAAGTGTAGGCATGTTCAATAATATTTGTTTTACTAATAAGTTCGTTAACTGAAGTGTAGGCATGTTCAATAATATTTGTTTTAATAATAAGTTCGTTAACTGAAGTGTAGGCATGTTCAATAATATTTGTTTTAATAATTACAAGCGATTAGGCAGGGGGTCTAGAGTTGGACCCACCCCCACGTTAAAGCAAAGTTTCTTTTTTAAAATGTATTTTCCGGAATGGGGGCATGGCTCGACTAACACCCTCCCCCCTCCGCCTCCCACTTATAAACTTCGCTCGCCAAAGTCTAGATCCCTCCACCTTGCTACTATTCCTGTACACATGTCTGACATAAGTCTTTATAATATGGACATACAAATAAAACAAGATCATTATTATTCATTCTGTAAAGTATTGTTGTTTTATCGGAATGTTAAAGGGACATTCCTGAGTTTTCTGCACTGTAATATGTTTCCGACTAATAAAATATTTCTACGATTAAACTTACATATTAAATATATTTTCTTGTTTAGCATATCAGCGTCTGTATATTTAATGTGTTTCTGGTCGTCTTTATATTTGTAAGAAGCCCAAACTAAATTTTGTATTCAAGTAATTTCGTACGTAAAAAAAAATATATTGTACGAAATAAAATGAAATTAACCTAGTACAAACATTAAAATGATAAGAAACACGTTTAATATACAGCCACTAATATTTTATGCAGAAAAATATATTTGATATGTAATTACAATCGTTAAAAAGTCTCTGTTTGTCGATAACATCTTACAAATTGCAGAAAACTCAGGAATGTCCCTTTAAATAAATAACAGAAGCCAGAAGCTGGCCTGTAGGTTCTAAACTTCTTTTCTAACATGAAACATTGTTAACAACGTGGTAATACATATACAGTGAAACCCCTCTAAACCGGACATCTATGAGACCAAGACAAATGTCCGGTTTTAGAGATATTCGGTTTAAAGAGGTTAAGTTCTGTCCAGGTTTTTAAAAAGGGACTCTGTAAAATGTTCGGTTTTGAGGGAATTCCGGTTTACAGAGGGTCCGGTCTTGAGAGGTTTCACATTTTTATACTCATGTTGATCATCAATTCCTTTATATATTTCTTTGACACCCAACAACCGATGTAGTTTTCGTTGTGGTACGGGGCGGGACGTAGCCCAGTGGTACAGCGCTCGCTCGCTGTGCGGTCGGTCTGGCATCGATCCCGCTGGTGAGCCCATTTGGGCTATTTCTCGTTCCAGCCAGTGCACCATGACTGGTATATAAAAGGCCGTGGTATGTACTACCCTGTCTGTGAGATGGTGCATATAAAAGATCCCTTGCTGCTAATCGAAAAGAGTAGCCCATGAAGTGGCGACAGCGGGTTTCCTCTCTCATTATCTGTGTGGTCCTTAACCATATGTTTGACGTCATATAACCGTAAATAAATTGTGATGAGTGCGTCGTTAAATAAAACATGTCTTTCTTTCTTTTTATCGTGGTGGTATGTCGTTAAACATCGATTCATTCTAAATTCACTGGCCTCGGTGGTGACGTGGTAAAAGTCATCGGACATAAGACTGGTAGGTACTGGGTTCGCAGTCCGGTACCGGATCCCACCCAGAGCGAGTTTAGGTCACTAGCTTTAAGACCACTACATTGACTTCTCTCTCACTAGGGGCGGGACGTAGCCCAGTGGTAAAGCGTTCGCTTGATGCGCGGTCAGTCTGGGATCGTTCCCCGTCGGTGGGCCCATTGGGCTATTTCTCGCTCCAGCCAGTGCACCTCGACTGGTATTTCAAAGGTAGTGGTATGTGTTATCCTGTCTGTGGGATGGTGCATATAAAGATCCCTTCCTGCTAATCGAAAAGAGTAGCCCATGAAGTGGCGATAGAGGGTTTCGTCTCTCAACATCTGTGTGGTCCTTAACCATATGTCCGAGGCCATATATCCGTAAATAAAATGTGTTGAGTGCGTCGTTAAATAAAACATTTCCTTCTTCTTCCTTCTCTCTCACTAACCACTAACTCACTGACCTGGATTGACATCCCAGATAACTGTGTGTGTGTGTGTGTTTGTGTGTGTGTGTGTGTTCAGGACAGCATGCTTGAACTTTAATTGGATATAAGTACGAAGAATAAGTATAAATGAAATAAATTTTAAATTCTTGTTTTAAGATATATATACAATACAGTATTCTTCCTGGTGTGGCTGGTATAGTGCTCTACCTCTTGGGGAGCCAGTATAAATAAGAGGGCAGTTACCAGTTACCTGATGATCGCTCAAAGCGTGAAACTTTAAGTAGTAACAAAAGGTGTAACGGTAGATATATATATGCGTGTGTGTGTGTCAGTGTGTGTGTGTGTGTGTGTGTCTCAGTGTGTGTGTGTGTGCGTGTGTGTTAGTATGTGTGTGTGTATGTGTGTGTGTGTATGTATGTGTGTGTGTGTGTGTGTGTGTGTGTGTGTTATTGAATGTTTTAATGCAATTTATTTATTTAAATTTTATTGGTGACAGACGAAAAGAAACTCAAAATCCATCGAAACGTCCACGTATGTTCATATTTGAAATTCCAGTAATAGCAATATCGATCACTTAATACACACAGACGGACGAGACAATCATGTTTGGAATTACGATTTTCATTAATCAACAGGAAGTAGCAGTGACACATGAGTTATCCGGTTACACGAACCTTTTAAATCCGCACAGATCTGTATTCATTCGCGATATCCGACGCATCTGGTTTAACAGAAAAATACATAAACACCTTAATGTTTGTTGGGCTGTTGTTGTTAAGTATGGCGTTTAGGGTTACTAATGAAAAATCTGTCTCAATGGTACCCAAATCAGGGTTCTAAATATGTGAAGTACCAAATTACACTGTCAAACAATTTGTAAACACATCAAAATTGTCTTTTAATGTGTGTGGTATTGCATTTGAAATAAATACCAGTACTAACATCGTAATTTCCTGATTACAAGCCATTTAGTAAAAAACTTAATGGCCGATTTTCCTAAATAGTAATCTCCAATTACAAACATATAAGCATTTTTAATACGTTTGCGTTCAAAAGGGAATCGATGAATTGGTATGTAATTGCATTTTACATACTGATAAAAAAAAAATGTATAAAAATATATTATTAATTTTTTTTTGTCGACTTACGACAGGTGCGCTCAGACTAACAACTAATGGGTTATACGACAATAATCGAGTTGTAAGAGCACTCAGACTAGCAACTGGACAGTCGTAGAAGTTGTGTGAGCAGAAAGTTGGCCAACTTTGTGATGGCAGTTGGTAGTTTGAGACTAGCATTAAACCCATATCAACTCTCATGACATGTTTTACAATAAAACAGTGTACGCAAAAAAAAATTAAAAGTTTGTTAACAAATTACCATCAAATTATTTAGATTAAATCTGATGTTTAGTACAGGGGTGAAGACAAATTGCTAGAACAGCCAGGGTATACAGCTTCACTTGCATTGTGACTAGTAATCGATGATGTCGTGCAGTACACAAAGGCAGCGCGTGCTTTACCTTGGTTGTTCCATCAATTGCCCTCATCCCTGCATTTTAAAAAGGAGAAGATTTAAAGGGATAGTCCTGCGTTTACAACCATTGTAAAATGTTTCCGACCAATAGAGCCTTTTCGATGACGTAACATACAAATTAAATACATTTTCTTATTTAAAATATCAGTGTCTGTATTTACAAGGTGTTTGTTGTTGTCCTAATACTTAAAGCAGCTCAAATCGGATTTTACGTCCTAATAATTCCGTACGTACGAAAACAAATTATATATCACGAATTAAAGTAAAAACTGAGTGCTACAAACATTAGTATACGACCACAAACACATTCGATATAGAGACACTGGTATTCCAAGCAAGAAAATGTATTTAGTATGAAACAGTAGTCGTCAACAAGGCTCTGTTATTGCAAACATCTTACAGTGGCTGAAAATTCAGGACAGTCCCTTTAATATATGAAATTTGATTCGTCGGAACATATTACAATGGTAGCAAACAGAGAACAATCTCTTAAAGCGACACACCCTAGTTTTTAAACACTACGGCGTATTGCGTCGTTATAGCGGTTGACTAAATTAGGTCACATGTCTCCCAGGTATAAACTTAACAAAGTGAATTTGAAGATGAAGAGGTAAAAAAAAAAAAAAAATGAAACTTTTTATGTAGCTTTGAGCAATTTAATTTCGTCATTACTTGTGCTTTTCGTAATGATCTTGTTCGCACGTGCCCAGGGCGATTGGTAACTGCTACATGGGTTGGGCTTTTCCAACAAGATGTTCCACAGCATCCATCTTGTGGTACCGGCCTCGGTGGCGTCGTGGTTAGGCCATCGGTCTACAGGCTGGTAGGTACTGGGTTCGGATCCCAGTCGAGGCATGGGATTTTTAATCCAAACCCTGAGTGAGTGCTCTTCAAGGCTCAATGGGTAGGTATAAACCACTTTCACCGATCAGTGATCCATAACTGGTTCAACAAAGGCCATGGTTTGTGCTATCCTGCATGTGGGAAGCGCAAATAAAAGATCCCTTGCTGCCTGTCGTAAAAGAGTAGCCTATGTGGCGACAGCGGGTTTCCTCTATAAAAAAACCAGTGTCAGAATGACCATATGTTTGACGTCCAATAGCCGATGATAAGATAAAAAATCAATGAGCTCTAGTGGCGTCGTTAAATAAAAAAAACTTTACTTTCCATCTTGTAGTGGATACCACGGCTTTTGGTATTAGTATTCAGTTGTTCTGCAGTTCACTAGAAGTTGAAATCAGTGCAGGGTACTCCCAAAAAAATGGAACAGCGATTTTCACTTTAAAAAATGAAGTTTGCTCATAAAAACATTGATTGAACCTCTTAAATACAATTTGATCCTGCCTCAGTTTCTTGCAAGTGGATTCTTTGATACGCTGTTTATATTAGTTTTATCAGTAAATAAAATGTAAACGTTATTGGCAATTGGGAATTTATTTGGTGTACTGTCTGGATGTGTTGATACGCTACTTATATGAGTTTAATTAGTAAATGTTAACATGACCGGCAATGGTTATTGATTTTGTCTAATGGAACCTCAGTGTTCCAGCCAATGCTCAATACAACGACTGGTTGCTGAATTCTGTTACGCATTGCTTTCGCATTATCCTTGTTACTTTCCCAGCATGCTTCCTTGTTTCAATACATTATGGCACGTGACCCTCTCGTGACCCAGTTTTTTAAATTCTCAACTCGTACTTAAATTAAACGGATCAGGATTTGCGCCCACGAGGTAATTTCTCTCTGTTACATCTCACCCCGTGTTACTTGTTACCCCTAGAGGGGAAAATTCCTGCAAAAGTAAATAATTAACTTTGTTGTCGTGACACGGTGAAACAGTTAAACAATTTGGTGAACGGAAGCAGGGGCAAATTGTAATCGGTTTTGCATTGGATGTTTCGCTGCAAACGAAATTGAGAACGAGGCTTTTGTTTTATGGGCGTTATAGCAGACGTGGAAAAAAAAATATGTAGGCTTAATAAGACTACCATAGGGACTGTTCAGCAATTACGCAACGCTCTAAGGGAACGGGGGGGGGGGGGGGGTCGCATTGGTTGCGTAACAAAACATTATGGGAGAGAGAGGGAGGGGAAGTTTGTCTAGTTACTTTTTAAAAATGTATCATGTTTATTCATAAAGTTATTCATAAAATCATTGTTATTTTGACCTTTAACAGATGATTTTTTTTTAATCTACTATTTATCACCAAACCAAACAAACATATTGTATACAAACATAAAAAGTCGTTAAAAAGCTTCTGAACTCTCAAGTTCCAGTTTTACAGCGTATTCAGAGGCGGATCTAGGGGGCAGGGACCCGGACCCCCATCCTCACCCCCCCCCCCCCCCACCTAAATTTTGCGACAGTTTAAAGACACTATTTACTTGACATCAATCCCCAAGATAACAATGTCGTCTGCATACAACTAGCTAACTAAAAAAAAAGAAGAAAGAAATGTTTTATTTAACGACGCACTCAACACATTTTATTTACGGTTATATGGCGTCAGACATATGGTTAAGGACCACACAGATTTTGAGAGGAAACCCGCTGTCACCACTACATGGGCTACTCTTTCCGATTAGCAAGGGCTTTTTTATTTGCGCTTCCCACAGGCAGGATAGCACAAACCATGGCCTTTGTTGAACCAGTTATGGATCACTGGTCGGTGCAAGTGGTTTACACCTACCCATTGAGCCTTTCGGAGCACTCACTCAGGGTATATAACACTCACTCAGGGATCCGAACCCAGTACCTACCAGCCTGTAGACCGATGGCCTAACCACGACGCCACCGAGGCCGCTACTAGCTAACTATTTCATCATCACAATTTACACCAATGCCAAGGCATTTCAAGGTCAGGTCAGGTCATAGGGCTTACCGTGCACATTCAGAACAAGTTGTTGTAGTGCACACCTGTCATGGGCGCAAGTGCCGACTTAGACGGCTCCTTCGTCCAGTACAGGAAAGGGGTTGGGGTGGGAGGGAGAAAGGACCACCCGTACTATTCCAGTGCAAGAGAGTATTGGCAGCCCGACCAGGGTCGCACTTGTGGTGCTATTGAATTAATCCCGTAGGATTAAGTTAAAAAAACACACAAAAAACATTACGCAGTTTGTGGAGCATGATTTAGAACGGTTCATCGGAAGTAAACTTAAAGGAGCTTTTTGAGTAATTTTGATTTAATATTGGTCGAAAAATAGCTCTTATTTTAAGGTCTCAGTAACGTCGTTTGAATAAAAGGGAGGTTATATAAAAACAAAAAAGAGCCAAATTTCCTATTACTGTACGTAATTGTTGAATGGCGCCATTTATGACGGCAACAGGTCTTTGATATAATATATAGTAATGTTCATGAATGGTTGATAAATTCACTGAATCTGGTGATATCGTATATGTAACATACACAGATGTAATGTGAGACTGAATGTCAGTAATGCGAGACTGAATGTCAGTAATGTGAGAATGAATGTCAGTAATGTGAGAATGAATGTCAGTAATGTGTGACTGAATGTCAATAATGTGTGACTGGACGTCAGTATTGTGAGACTGAACGTCAGTAATGTGATACTGAATGTCAGTAATGTGAGAATGAATGTCAGTAATGTGAGAATGAATGTCAGTAGTGTGTGAATGAATGTCAGTAATGTGAGAATGAATGTCAGTAATGTGTGACTGAATGTCAGTAATGTGTGACTGAACGTCAGTAATGTGAGACTGGACGTCAGTAATATGAGACTGAATGTCACTAATGTGAGACTGAATGTAAGCAACGAGAAAATTAATGCCAGTAACACGGCTAACTTCCTGACACTCGGCCTCGGTGGTGTCGTGGTTAAGCAGTCGGACATAAGGCTGGTAGGTACAGGGTTCGCAGCCCGGCACCCGTTCCCACCCAGAGCGAGTTTTAACGACTCAATGGGTAGGTGTAAGACCACTACACCCTCTTCTCTCTTATCTTATCTCACTAACCACTAACCACTAACCGACTGTTCTGGACAGCCTAAATAGCTGAGGTGTGTGTGTATGTGTGTGTGTGTCCAGGACAGCGTGCTTGAACCTTAATTGGATATAAGCACGAAAATAAGTTGAAATGAAATGAAATTGTGGATGAGAGTTTTTGTTGTTGTCACTCTTTCCTGTTAGTGTTCGTGTGGTCCCTTATATCACTCATCAATATATATATATATATATATATATATATAATTTCGTTCTTGAATGAAACTATCCATTAGACGTATTTGTGTTTTTCACGGTTAAAGGGACATTCCTGAGTTTGCTGCATTGTAAGATGTTTTCAACTAATAAAATATTTCTACGATTAAATTTACACATTAAATATATTTTCTTGTTTAGAATATCAGTGTCTGTATATTCAATGTGTTTCTGGTCGTCTTAATATTTGTAAGAAGCCCAAATTGGATTTTGTTTTCAAATAATTTCGTACGTACGAAAAAATATGTTTTAGGAAATAAAATGAAAATTAAGCTAGTACAAATATTAAAACAATCAGAAATACCTTTAATATACAGCCACTAATATACAAAACAAGAAAATATATTTAATATGTAAGTTTAATCGTAGAAATATTTTATTAGTCGATAACATCTTAAAACATTGCAGCAAACTCGGGAATGTCCCTTTAAAAAAAAAAAAATAATAATAATAATAGTAAAAAGACATTCCTTGTTATGTAGACATTAGCACATCTATACGAGTCCTTTGTCCTTCAACAGTTGTGAACGAACAAACACCGTGTTTGATGTGATTAGCCCGTCGGTTTTTTTCACGCCCTGGCTTCTTTCACCATGATGGCTAATTTGATTTCCTGGTGAGGGGTTACTGCCAGTTCAAAGGGGAAGCCGTGGGTGTGTAAGAATCAAAGAGCGCCCGTCTTTGATCCGAGGGCTGTTGGGACACCTGTTTTCTGTGTGCGAACCTTCAATGGATACTTTCTTCGGATTAAAGATTACCCAGACAGTCACCTGGCTCCACGCTGTTGTTATTTTTATAGAACTGTTCTAGAGTCAGGTCAGGTCATAGGGCTTTACGTGCACACTCAGAGTAAGATGTTGTAGCGCACGTCTGCCCTGGGCACAAGACATTTCTAGAGTCAAAGCACAAGACTTTTATAGAGTCTGAGAATTTCACGTCATGGTAACGCTATACTGTGTGTATGCTTGTGACGTCATTATGTTGTTTACAGTTTTTGTTTAGTTTAACGACTTCACCGGAAAACATTGATTTATTAATAATCGGATATTGGATGTGAAACATTAAATTGGTAATTTTGAGGTACAGTCTTAGAGAGGACGCTCGCTACATTTTCTTCCATTAGTAGCAAGGGATGTTTTTATATGCACCATCCCACAGACAGGATAGCACATACCACGTCCTTTGATATACCTGTCGTGGTGTTTTGGCTGGAACGAGAAATAGCCCAATGGGCCTACCTACGAGGATCGATCCTTGACCATGAGATGAGCGTTTTACCACTTGTCTACGTCCCGCCCCTCCTTAAAAATTTGAGTCTAGACTATAGATCTATAAGCACTAGTCAGGAATTTTCAAGGGAGGAGATGCAACGCTTCAAAATGGTTCTTCCAGTATTTAGGTCCACTACACAGATGTCATCTGCCATTGAAACCCATGTTAAATTGCCCAACTTCAAATGAAGATTGCCAACAGAACGGGTTCTCGTTGGCATTAACAACATACAACATTGAGAACATACATTATATATGCATTTATTTTCACTCTAAAATTTAGAACATTTCCGTCTCAATATTTTACTATATGACCGCATCTGGCTGTAGTACCGGTTCGAACAGGTGGTTCATTAACCGATTCACTCCAGCGGTCTCTTACGCTATATACCCATGTCCCAAAAGGTCAATGCACAATATTACAAAATAGCATGGGCAAAATACAGTCAGAAGGCTTACTTTAACTTTGTTTAAAACAAAGAATCAAGCACGCCTGTCTGGAGTAGATATTTACCCAGGTCGTCTGCACCTAAACTGAGTTCGATTCTTTATTTATTATTTCGTCCCAAAGACGTCTGAAGGTAACGACGGGGAAGACAATATTTATTTCTTTTTTGTCTGATAACGACTGGAGAACCGTGCGGTGTTGAAGATTGACAAAAGAGTTCTTTAATCCACGTCAAATGTCGACGCTTGTTAGGCCGCTTGTTACGTCTGCTATACTCGGCCGTTCCAACGCTCATGTCGTCTGCTTCGTATGTCTGGGCAATTTGTCAAGACAGAAGAAGTTTGTTTTGTTTAACGACATCACTAGAACACATTGATTTATTAATCATCGGCTATTGGATGTCAGACATATGGTAAATTTGACATAGTCTTAGAAAGAAAAGCTGTTACATTTTTTTTCATATGGGGATCTTTTATATGCGCCATCCAATAGACAAGATAGCACATACCACGGCCTTTGATATACCAGTCGTGGTGCACTGGCTGGAGCGAAAAATAGCGCAATGGGCCAACCGACGGGAATCGATCCCAGACTGACCGTGCATCAGGCGGACGCTTTACCACTAAGATCTTTCATATGCACCATCCCACAGACAGGGTAGTACATACCACGGCCTTTGATATATCAGTCGTGGTGCACTGGATGGAAAGAGAACTCGTCCAATGGGCACACCGACGGGGATCGATCCTAGACCGACCGCGCATCAAACGAGCGCTTTACAACTGGGCTACGCCCACTGTTCACTGTCTAAAACGGAACCAAGAATATTTTGGCAAGAAACGATTTAAAAAAAAAAAAAAACTTGCAGCAAAAATCGGGACACCCACCCCCTTCTTCCGCACCCCTCCATTTCCCTTTCCGACGCCCCTGTATGCCCGTAATCCCCCCGCGCGATATATGTCCTCTGTTAAGACAAGCGTACGTCTGAGCAATTCGTCACTTAAGACGAAATGTCGTCTCGATCAGCCCCGATCGACATTCGTCAAGTAGTACTACCGTGTCACGCCCCGTCTGATGCGTTTATCCGACTCCCAAACATCGTTACATCGGGTCCGTCTGCACGAGCAAACTTCGTTAGCGTGACACCAGCCCAACAAAGCGAAGTTTAATTGCTGAATGCCTCGTTACAGGACAAGTCCGGCTAGTTATGGCTAGTTAGGGGAAAGTTATCTGTTGCTGAATATCCTTATGTCAGCACAAGATTTCAACTCTTATTTTTTTTTTTTTTTTTTTTTGAGGGGGAGGCAGGGAGCGTCGATAGTTACAGCTAGTTAAGGGAAAGAAAGAAAGAAAGAAATGTTTTATTTAACGACGCACTCAACACATTTTATTTAAGGTTATATGGCGTCAAATATATGGTTAAGGACCACACAGATAATGAGAGAGGAAACCCGCTGTCGCCACTTCATGGGGTACTCTTTTCGATTAGCAGCAAGGGATCTTTTATATGCACCATCCCACAGGGTAGTACATACCACGGCCTTTTATATACCAGTCGTGGTGCACTTGCTGGAATGAGAAATAGCCCAATAGGCCCACCGACGGGGATCGATCCCAGACCGATCGCACAGCGAGCGAGCGCTGTACCACTGGGCTACTTCCCGTCCCACTTAAAGGCATACTGTCACAGACCACTGACCTGTTTCGTGGCCTTACAAAGTATTACTTAAAGGCATACTGTCACAGACCACTGACCTGTTTCGTGGCCTTACAAAGTATTACTTAAAGGCATACTGTCACAGACCACTGACCTGTTTCGTGGCCTAACAAAATATTACTTAAAGGCATACTGTCACAGACCACTGACCTGTTTCGTGGCCTAACCAAGTATTACTTAAAGGCATACTGTCACAGACCACTGACCTGTTTCGTGGCCTAACAAAGTATTACTTAAAGGCATACTGTCACAGACCACTGACCTGTTTCGTGGCCTAACAAAGTATTACTTAAAGGCATACTGTCACAGACCACTGACCTGTTTCATGGCCTAACAAAGTATTACTTAACAATTTATATATTTGATTTGTCCCTAAACGTATTTTATTCAACCATCTACGTAACCACCATACTCCACTTATTAATGATATTTTGTAAAAATAATTGAATTATGGCAATGGTCCATAATTCAAAAACTAACATTGCCGAGAGGGTGGACATGGATTTTACTCCATCATGATGTAGTTAAAGTGATGCAATAGTTAGATTTGGTCTGTAAAAATTAATGTAATTTTTATTTATTATTCATTAAAAGAGAAATAAGGTCCTAAAATCTGTGACAGTATGCCTTTAAGGGAAAGTTATCTGTTGCTGAATATCCTTGTCAGTACAAGTTTCCAACATTATTTGTTTGAGGAGGTACCTCAGGAGCACCACTAGTTATAGCTGGTTAGTTAAATTTGTTTTGTTTAACGACACCACTAGAGCACATTGATTCATTAATCATCGGCTATTAGATGTCAAATATTGTTATTTTTTTACGTATAATCTTACAGAGGAAACCTGCTATATTGTTTTCATTAGTAGCAAGGGATCTTTTATATGCACAATCCCACAGGCAGGATAGAACATACCACGGCCTTTGATATGCAAGTCGTGGTGCAATGGCTGGAACGAGAAATAGCCCAATAGGTCTACCGACGGGGTCCCATACCGATCGCGCATCAAGCGTGCGCTTTATCACTGGTCTACGTCCCGTCCAGCTAGTTAGAGAAACGTTATCTGTTGTTCAGTTATCCTTATGTTAGTACCAGGTTTTAACATTATTTGTTGGAGGGGTGTATTTTGCAGGAGCGGATGTGGGATTTTTCTAGGGAAGGGGTGCAGTGTTTTAAAAGGGCACCTCCAGTATTCAGGGAGGACGTTACAGTGATTCATACACCGATTTTCTTCATACTCCGTGGATTAAAACTTTGTACTGTGACCTTTGATTTTTCTTTCTGACATTACAATAATATATACATTTCTTTATAAATTATAAAAATGTCAAGACGTTGCAATGTCTTTTTTTCAATTTTGACCGAATAGTTATGATGTCCCTTTAAATAAGGCAACATGATGACGTCATGATATCTACGCGTTCAACAGGAACTATCTTATTAAGCTTTCTTCTTCATTAGGAAATCTTTCCTCGTAACTCTGGCGATTCTGTCTTAAGTGAAAGACATTAGGACAATTTGTATTGCGACATAGAAAAGGTTTATTTCATTTGGAAATGTATTCTCAAGCTAATCTTCGCTCCGGGCTGTTATAACTGGACAGTGCAATATTCAAATTGATTGAGCACGTGGCCAATTGAACAAAATGGCTCCCAGTAAGACCAGACGAGTGGATCGATTTGTGATGTGGGTGATTATGTAATTCAGATTTCGATTTGTAGATGGGGGAGGGTGGCTTTTTTCATGATTTTTTTTTTCTTTTTTTATTAACTTGTTTGCTTATTATTACAGATTTTGTGGGGTTTGTGTGTGGGTTTTTTAAAATGATTTATTTGTTTGTTTGTCTGTTTGTTTGTTTGTTTGTTTGTTTGTTGTTTGTTTGTTTGTTTGTTTGTTTGTTTGTTTGTTTGTTTGTTAGGATGGGGCGTGTGTCTTGTTGTTTTGTTGTTGTTATGTGTCTTGTTGTTTTGTAAAAAAAAAATTTAATTTTACTTGTTTGTTTATTTAATATTTGTTTATGTCTTGTTCCATTGTGTTCTTTCTCGCTCCAGCCAGTGCACCACGACTGGTACGTCAAAGGCCGTGGTATGTGCTATCCTGTCTATGGGATGGTGCATATAAAAGATTCCTTGCTCCTAATCGAAAAGAGTAGCCCATGAAGTGGCGACAGCGGGTTTCTTCTCTCAATATCTGTGTGGTTCTTAACCATAAGTCTGATTCCATATAACCGTAAATAAAATGTGTTGAGTGCGTCGTTAAATAAAACATTCCTTTCCTTTCCTTCCATTGTGTTCTCTTTTTTGGTGTGGGGACGGGGGGGGGGGGGTCCTTTTCCATAAAGGAAGCACCTGACGGTACAGTGATTCGTGGTAACACTCACGACTTTGTCACAATATCTTTTTTGACTTTTCTTTGTGCAGAGATACGATTTTGCATGTGGCTAACTGTTTTGTTGGTATTTCAACGTGGTATATATGTGTTCGTCTTACTTTTAGTAAATTGCTAATTCCGCGAATCCACAGCATGCCAGGGGCGGGATCTATCCCCCGTCAGTGGGCCCATTGGGCTATTTCTCGCTGAAGCCAGTGCACCACGACTGGTACATCAAAGGCCGTGGTATGTGCTATACTGTTATGGGATGGTGCATATAAAAGATCCTTTGCTCTTAATCGAAAAGAGTAGCCCATGAAGTGGCGACAGCGGGTTTCCACTCTCAATATCTGTGTGGTCTTTAACCATATGACCGACGCCATATAACCGTAAATAAAATGTGTTGAGTGTGTCGTTAAATAAAACATTTCCTTCCTTCCTTCTGCCCTGTGCTAGTTCCGATTTAGTAAACTAGTCTGGTAGTCTTCTTTGTGGCGGTACGGGAAGGATGAAATCAGTAAAGAATCTCCTCGGGTGGCTGTCCTCCTATAGACGAGGTGTTGGATAGAGAGACTCGTGGAATCAACCACTATTTTTGACAAATGCCCATTCGACTCTGCATTGTTCAGGGATACGGCTTTGATCGCTGATAACTGTTATAATTGTCCTTCAGATTAGCTATTAAAAAAATGGCAAAGACCATTTCAGTTCGATTTTACATTTATATATTAAAGGGACATGCCCGAGTTTGCTGCATTGTAAGATGTTTTCGACTAATAAAATATTTCTACGATTAAATTTACACATTAAATATATTTTCTTGTTTAGAATATCAGTGTCTGTATATTCAATGTGTTTCTTGTCGTCTTAATATTTGTAAGAAGCCCAAATTGGATTTTGTCTTCAAATAATTTCGTACGTACGAAAAAATATGTTTTAGGAAATAAAATGAAAATTAAGCTAGTACAAATATTAAAACGATCAGAAATACGTTTAATATACAGCCACTAATATACAAAACAAGAAAATATATTTCATATGTAAGTTTTATCGTAGAAATATTTTATTAGTCGATAACATCTTAAAACATTGCAGCAAACTCGGGAATGTCCCTTTAAAAAAAATGGCAAAGACCATATCAGTTCGATTTTACATTTCAATATTAACGATAAAAGACAAAGATAAAGTGTGTATTGTTTAACGGCACCACAAGTGCACATTGATTAACCGTTAACGAAATACTGCTCTTATTTGCTAATCCAGGGGCCTGATTTTCGAATCTATCTTAGCACTACGATATCGTACAACACTCGTAGGCTATGGCGTTTGGCGTAGTGGCGTCATAGCGTAGGACGGCTTTACGATATTGTACCGCTAAGATAGATTCGAAAATCTCTAGTCAGAACTGTTCTCTTCTGTGAATACTGTGGTTTTTCATTCTGTCAGATATTTATCGACTCTACACACAGATTCTAATTTTCTCAATATCTTGTTCTCAATATGCATTAAGTACATTTAGCTTTTTATAATGTCCGTTTTTGCTATTTTCATTAATTCTCTGACATGCACATTGTCACCATCCTTGCTGATGAAATATATATTCACAAATGTAATGGACAGCGTTAATATAGGCGACTGCCTGTTCGCCATTAACTTTTTAAAAAATCGGAAATA
>NC_054711.1:8443442-8445942 GCF_016097555.1 Gigantopelta aegis
TTGTTGCATTGTAAAATGTTTCCGACTAATAAAATATTTCTGCGATTGAACTTACATATTAAATATATTTTAGAATATCAGTGTCTGTATATTCAATGTGTTTCTGGTCGTCTTAATATTTGTAAGAAGCCCAAACTGGAGCTTGTTTTCAAATAATTTCGGACGTACGAAAAAAAACACATATTTTAGGAAATAAAATAAAATTTAACCTAGTACAAATATTAGAACGATCAGAAACATGTTTAATATGCAGTTACTAATATGTTATACAGAAAAATATATTTGATATGTAATTACAATCGTTAAAAAGTCTCTGTTAGTCGGTAACATCTTAAACATTGCAGCAAACTCGGGAATGTCCCTTTAATGAACTCTGGGAAGAGGTATGGCAATAAATATCAAATTCCTACGTCATATCCTCGAAGACTTTGTCACAAAGTTGTGTATATGTCAGACCGTCGACAGCAGGTGGGAATAAATATCGTATTTCTAGGTATAATGCTTTGATATCTTTCCAGCGCTAAGATCATCTTAAGTGCATAACTACATTTGTACCTCATGCACTTAAGGTGATCGTAGGGCTAAGGTCGCTTCGTGAAACGGGACCCCGATGCTTAAAAATCTCCTCACAGAATTGTTGTCAGAACACAGTCAAGAGATGGGCATAAACATTATATTTTTAGACAGGATATTTAAAACTCTTACCACAGAATTATTGTCAGAACACAGTCAAGAGATGGTGATTAATATTATATTTCTAGACCGGATACTTTAAGATCTTATCACACATTTGTGTCTATATTTCAGAACTCTACCAAGACATGGGGCTGAATATTATATTTCAAACTTTTATACTAAATTTTTTTATCACAGATTTGTGTCTATATTTGAGAACTCTGTGCCAAGAGATGGGCATAAATATTATGTTTCTAGATTTGATACTTTAAAATCTTATCGCATAATGTGTTCTATATTTCAGAACTGCAGGAGCTATGCGGATAACTGTCGTGTTTCTAGGTCTAATGCTTGTAACCCTGGCCGAGACCTTACCACACAATGTTCACAGCAGACAGAAACGAGGCTTCAGAGCAAATTCAGTCGACAGGGTTGCCCATGGTTACGGAAAACGGGCGGAATCAGACCGGAAACATTTATATTTGAGCGATTTAAGGTAAGCAATATCTATAAAATGATACGCAATGCTGTCTTAACAGTTGTCCATCGTTCTGACCGCTTCTCCTCTTTTGATTTGCACTGCCCGACAGCTTCTATATATAAGTGAAATCCGCTTAAATGCATAGCTCTGGTGCGTGTCAAATGTATGCTAATAACTGGTATAACCGAGTATCCAATAGAGCCCCATTTCCAGATTATAACTAACGGTAAACTTTACATTCCATATGGGGCTCTATCCTGTGCAACTTTGGGGGTTTTAAAGCTAGTATTGGAAGTGGCAGTCCTCCTACAGGCGGTTCTAGAGAGATTAAACATCATGTTACTGATCTAGAGGAGTGACAGTCATCCGAAGGACGAGCACCTGATAGTGGATCGTGGAAGCAATCACGATTCTTTTCTAAAACATCCTTTCGACCCTGCCTTGTACAAAGATACGAATTTGATCATGGAATAGGTTTCTTTTCTTTCAAAATTGTTTTACTTACCCGATGCCGGATTTCGTAAAGATCTTTATGCGCTCACATTTAGTCGATACCGTTATTGTTTTTTCTATTAGTAGCTACGAGACTTTCATATGCACTTTCCCTGGTTCCCATTAACACGGCCATTGGCCTATTTCTCGTTCCAGCCAGTTCACCACGACTGGTATATCAAAGGCCGTGGTATGTGCTATCCTGTCTGTGGGATAGTGCATATCCCTTGCTACTAATGGAAAAATTGATCGGGTTTCCTCTGTATGACAGTGTCAAAATTACCAAATTTTGACATCCAATAGCCGGTGATTAATAAATCAATGTGCTCTGGTGGTGTCGTTAAACAAAACAAACTTTAACTTGATATAACAGTCGTGGGCCACTGGTTGGGACGGGAAAAACATAGAATGGGTCCACCATGGCGATTCGATCCCACGACCAAAGCAAATCAGTTCAGCAAGATCCTTCCCTTCGTTATATATTTAACGCACACACACTCACACGAGTGAAGTAGTCTTCGATATGACGTAGCTTTGTGGTACAGCGCTCGCCTGATGCGCGATCGATCTAGGATCGATCCCCGTCGGTGGGCCCATTGGGCTATTTCTCGTTCCAGCCAGTGCTCCACAACTGGTGTAACAAAGCCCGTGGTATGTACTACCCTGTCTGTGGGATGGTGCATATAAAATATCTCTTGCTGCTAATCGGAAAGAGTAGCCCATGAAGTGGCGACAGCGGGTTTCTTCTCTCAGTATCTGTGTGGTCCTTAACCATATGTCTGACGCCATATAACTGTAAATAAAATGTGTTGAGTGCGTCGTTAAATAAAACATTTCTTTCCTTTTTTCATA
>NC_054711.1:8450942-8455942 GCF_016097555.1 Gigantopelta aegis
TACGATCTTTAAATTTTCACTTTCCCTTTGAATGTGACCCAGCTTTTTAATAGTCTTGCGCTGAAAATAAAAATACATCTGTAATAGTCCGCGTTTTAGCAATTGCTTTTTTTTCTTTTTCTTTTTTAATTCCTCGTCCAGTTTGCCAACATGTCTGACATGATGTTTTCTCTCCTCATAAACCGAAGAGTTATTACCTCGTTTCTGCCCTTCTATTAGAGAGCTAGTTAACATGCGTTGTCGCCAGGATGGATGCGAGCGCACTTTTATTGTTCGCTCTATTTACACGGTGCGAAAACAGACAAACATAACACGATAATCTACGACACGGAATTAGTACTTTTGAAAGCACGCCAAAACCGAGTTGCGGAAGTCTGCGTACGCCGGACGATTAATCAAATATGATTCTCGAATTTTCCGCGGTCTGCACCAGAAGGTTGCCCGAGCGAGTGTCTGTGTAAACTATCGCTATCAGATCTATAGCCAAGGGGCGAACGTCAAATGAGAGGATCCTTTAAGTTTTACAGGAATAATAATTTCGCGTTTTAGCGTCTGTAATATTAGCTACTGTAATATTAGACAGTCTGAAATTGGATCTATAGACTTTTTAGTGCAGAGGCAAAACAGACAACAGGCCCGGAGGGGCGATTGTCTGAGTGTGTGTGGGTGGGTGGGTGAGGGGAGGGGGGACAACAGCCTCTTGTTGGTGGAGGACACACGGCATATTTGTATTTTTATCTATTTAGAGTAGGGCAAAAAACGTACCTTTTTGTTGTCGAGTGGGGGTTCTGTGCCCACCTCTTTTCTCCCACCTCCACCCCTTGGGTTCCTACGGTCCTGCACAAGACGAAACCTGTAACACATAAGCGATGTGAATGCATACAGAAAAAAAGAATGATAGAGACAGACAGAGGCAACATTTGTAGATACAGGGAGAACAAGAGTTGGAGAGGAGAGATTGACACACACACACACACACAGAGAGAGAGAGAGAGAGAGAGAGAGAGAGAGAGAGAGAGAGAGAGAGAGAGAGAGAGAGAGAGAGAGAGAGAGAGAGATACATTGATTAGCAGCAAGGGATCTTTTATATGCACCATCGCACAGACAGGATAGTACATACCACGGCCTTTGTTGCACCAATCGTGGAGCACTGGCTGGATCGAGAAGTAGCCCAACGGGTCCACCGACGGGGATCGATCCCAGACCGACCGCGAATCGAGCGAGCACTTTACCACTGGACTACATTCCGCCCCTGGAGTCAGGAAAGTTTCCGTATATTGTTTCATTCGTTCGTTTTTTCGTTTATTCAATCATCCATTCATTCAAATGACTGACGTGTCATAAACCAAAAAACAACAACTACGGGCCGAATTTATGTCTTACACGCGTAGAACTAAATATATTTACAATGCTTAAACACCTGTTAATGTCTTACACGCGTATAACTAAATATATTTACCTGCGTTTAAGAAAAATAACCTTTATAATTCGGCCCAAAAGAGTCAGTGGTATAATTTAAGTATTACCTCCCCTCCCCTCCCCCTCCCCTCCCCTCCCCTCCCCTCCCCTCCCCCACCCACCCATTCCAACCAGTTGCTTTTTTTTTTTTTTATCTCCGCTGTTGCTTTGTTGTTCATTTGGCATTTACAGGTCGGATCTTTTTCTCCCGGGGCCATAATTCGTTAATCACCGCTATTAAGTCGTTAAACGCAAATCGTAAAGAGGTTCAACGACTGGTTCTACTCCCGCTAGGAATGCCGTGATTCGGTTTGACAAATTGCTACGCTTCTCCGTATCGATTTGTTCGCGCAGCGATAATTATTAAATAAAAAGAAGAAAATTATAATTTTCGTCGCCGCTGGATACACAAAAAGATGTTTTATCAGCGGCATCTGTTACAAAAAAAAGAAATAATAAAAATAGAAAAAGAAAGAAGAGCCAACGTCTGAATCAGAACAACAATTTGGTTTTCAAATGACAAATTAACATGATTTTTCTTCTTTATATGCGGAAGGTTTTTTCTTCTTCTTTCTTTGTCTCTGGTGCTGTTTTAAATGTCGATCTGTGAGATATCGAGGAACGTTTTGGTAGCAAATATAAATAAAGGAAAGACATGTTTTATGTAACGACGCACTCAACACATTTTATTTACGGTTATATGGCGTCAGACATATGGTTAAGAACTTCACAGATATTGAGAGAAGAAACCCGCTGTCGCCACTTCATGGGCTACTTTTTTCGATTAGCAGCGAGGGATATTTTATATGCACCATCCCTCAATGTAAATAAAAGTCCAACGTCGATTGTAGTTGTTTATTTTTGTGTGTGGTTTTGGGAGTTTGTTGTTTAGTTGGTTAGCTGTGGGTGTGCGTGATTTTGCTTTGGGGGGCCATGGGGTTCTGTTTTGTTTCTGGGGGACGGGGGGTTTGGGGTTGTTGTTGTTTGTTGGGGTTTTTTTTTAGGGGGGTTGGGGGGGGGGGGTAGGTGTAAATGTAGCTGGTTTTCTCTGAGACGGCATGTCAGAATTATCAAATGGTTGACATCAATAGCCGATGACCGGCCTCGGTGGCGTCGTGGTAGGCCATCGGTCTACAGGCTGGTAGGTACTGGGTTCGGATCCCAGTCGAGGCATGGGATTTTTAATCCAGATACCGACTCCAAACCCTGAGTGAGTGCTCCGCAAGACTCAATGGGTAGGTGTAAACCACTTGCACCGACCAGTGATCCATAACTGGTTCAACAAAGGCCATGGTTTGTGCTATCCTGCCTGTGGGAAGCGCAAATAAAAGATCCCTTGCTGCTAATCGGAAGAGTAGCCCATGTAGTGGCGACAGCGGGTTTCCTCTCAAAATCTGTGTGGTCCTTAACCATATGTCGGACGCCATATAACCGTAAATAAAATGTGTTGAGTGCGTCGTTAAATAAAACATTTCTTTCTTTCAATATCCGATGATTAATAAATCAATGTCGTTAAAGGGACATTCCTGAGTTTGCTGTAATTTGTAAGATGTTATCGACTAACAGAGACTTCTTAACGATTGTAATTACATATCAAAGTAGTGGCTATACATTAAACGTGTTTCTGATTGTTCTAATATTTGTAAATTTCATTTTATTTCCTAAAACATAATTTTTTTCGTACGTACGAAATTGTTTGAAGACAAAATCCAGTTTGGGCTTCTTACAAATATTAAGACGACCAGAAACACATTGAATATACAGACACTGATATTCTAAACAAGAAAATATATTTAATGTGTAAATTTAATCGTAGAAATATGTTATTAGTCGGAAACATCTTACAATGCAGCAAACTCAGGAATGTTCTTTTAAACAAAACAAACATGTAACTTTTCCAAAAGGTGATGATGAATTAATTTGCTCTAGTGGTGTCATTAAAAAAAACGTGACTGCCGGGGAGCGAGACGTAGCCCAGTCGTAAATCGCTCGCCTGATGCGCGGTCGGTTTGAGATCGGCCTCCGTCTGTGGGCCCATTGGGCTATTTCTCGCTCCAGCCAGTGCATCACGACTGATTCATCAAAGACAGTGGTATGTGCTATCCTGTTTACGGGATGGTGCATATAAAAGATCCCTCGCTGCTAATCGAAAAGAGTAGCCCACGGAGTGGCGACATCGGGTTTCCTCCCTCAGTATCTGTGTAGCCCTTAACCATATGTCCGACGCCATATAACCGTAAATAAAATGTGTTGAGTGCGTCGTTATATAAAACATTTCCTTCCTTTCTTCCATTACTGCCGATTACATTGAGTGGTGCTCATTTTCCCAGGGTCCTAATTCGCAAAGGTCTCTTAGACTCTGCTAGACAACAAAGCTTCCTCTGCATGTCTTTTAGCATTGCACTGCGAAATCGCAAAGTTGCGAGAGTTTAGTGAATTAGGCCCCTGGGGTCAACGTTTTATAAGAAAGCGATTTTTTTATTATTATTATTAATCTAGATTTTTCAAAAATGAAGTTCTCTGTAAAGGTACCCTCGAACTAAAAAACAACAACCCCGCCTCCTATGTACAGCTATGTACTTCCCTGTGTATTCACGCATTGTAAACGTGATTGGGTTTGAACAATTATTGTCACGTCTTTCCACCAGACATTACGCTATCTGACTGCGTTATGTGTTCGAGAGTGACGTGGATTGTTGGTTCCACTGTTCCCTGACTGTCACACGTTTATACATTCAATGTGCTGAGATTTTCACAAAGGTGGCCATACACCAAATCAGTTAAAATTGACCTTTGACCTTATTTATGATTCCAAAGGAATGTTGTATTATTCAACGTTACTTATCATTTTGGGATTTTTAAACGATTTTGAAAGCAATTTTTATTTCTAAAGTAAGAAATATATTTATCTTTATATCTATAGTAAAGTATGGCCGAAAACCTCTCAGAATATTCAGTGATTGTATCAGGAATTTTAAATCTGGTTGTTTAATGACCTGTGGGGAAATATTAAATCATGCTAAATCTAATAATAAATCTTATTTCAAAATGGAGTTTTCCAGATTTGTGTGGGGTTTTTTTTCTCCATCCGTTTGCTGCATTGAAAATATTAGTTTCTTTTTATTCATTCAAACTCTAACGTCATCAAAAAGGAAAAGAGCTGTGGTTCTGACAAAGTGATGTTTATATATGTTCTATGGATTTCTGATCTGAAATAAAAATCTATTATTATTATTATTATTAAAGCGTACAGACTGCACAGATAAAATCAAATGTCCATAGTTGTCTGGTTTGCAGTTGTGTGAATATTACAAGTAACATCATGAACAAAGTCTCCTTTCCCAAACACATTTATGTTCCTACAGCTAGTCATAAGTAGGATCGGTATTGTTCTTCTCTTATTCCTCCTTCTTTCCATCCTCCCTTTCTTGTTCTTCTTCTTTCTTGGTCACCTTCTTCTTTTTCTTCTTCCTTTATTTTCGCTTTTTCTTCTCCTACTCATTTTGCGTTATCTTTTCCCCATCCACCTCCTTTTTCGTCGT